>NC_064849.1:111061112-111361112 GCF_024139225.1 Suncus etruscus | reverse complement strand
CTTAAATGTTCTTGATTTAGGTATCTTTCAGTCTGATGGTTAAAGCCTGTTACTTGGAATTTCTAAATTCAAGTTAAATCCTAAAAATAGGATAAAAGATACCTATTTGTCTTATCACAATTTACTTAACTATTAGTGCAGCAATCATTCCTTACCTCACAGTGCTTGGAGGTTACTCCTGGTGTTACTGAAGGGATTAGAGCAAGTAATATAATGCAAGGCAAGCACATTAATGCCTATAAGATATCCCTCCAGTTCCTCAGCTCTGATTTATTCTACATTTTTAGGGTTACAAGCAATGCTTACTTGGAGAAATGGTAGCAAATAACCATTTATAATGTACCATATTTGATTTTTCTTTTACTGCAAAGCTAAAACCCAGTGTTTCTTAAAAACAAACAAACAAACAAACAAAAAAAAAAACAGATGTAGGGCCAGAACTCTAATTTGAGAGCTTTACCAGTGGAGTTATTTTGAAGTTCATATGAAAAGAATTGATGTTTGTAGTTAGATGATTAAAAATAACATTAGTTACGGCCAAAGTGATAGTACAGTGATAGGGCATTTGCCTTGTATGTGATCAACAAGGATTTACTTCCTGGTACCCTGTATGGTTCAATCCATATAACCCAATCTATACAACAACCTAAGCCGTTCCAGGAGTGATTCCCGAGTGCAGAGCAGGGAGTAAGAGCTAAGCACTAGCAGGTGTGACCCCAAAACAAAAGTATCCATCTCAGGTTTAAATTCATCTTTACAGGGCCGGAGAGATAGCATGGAGGTATGGCATTTGCGTTTCATGCAGAAGGACGGTGGTTCGAATCCCGGCATCCCATATGGTCCCCTGTGCCTGCCAGGGGCGATTTCTGAGCATAGAGCCAAGAGTAATCCCTGAGTGCTGCCGGATGTGACCCAAAAACCATAAATTCATCTTTACAACGGTAATGGGTAAGGGCGGTTTTGGAGACCTGGAGGATAAAGTTCTCCTGGGTCCATTTGTCTCTATTTGACCAACTGCTGTGTGTCAGCATTCACACATTCCTTTATGATGCTCCATTTCTAAAGTACACTGCAGTTGTTCTATACTGCATTCTACCATGCCAATCTTCCATACAATCACTGAAGAACTAAACATAAATGAACTGCATCAAAGCTGGCATTAACAGAAATAGAATCACTTGTTTTCTATGGTTCACTACAGTAGTCTTCTTGAAAATCACCCTTGAGGGAGAAGACTAATGGAGAGTTGAGAAAAGCTAAAATTGAAATAAAAAGTGCATAAGATACTATATTTTAAAACATGATGCCAGAAGCTTCTTTATTCAAGTAACAATGTGATTGTAATTGATACATGAACCATATTCTTGATTTTCCTTAGTTTCCGTGTTGTACAAAGCAAGACTGTCAATCTTAATTGATTAGCTTATATTGAACAAATACATTATTTCATGCAAGAAAGTGAACTCCAAGTTAGCTGATGGGATAGTTATTTTATCCAGGTAAACTTGGTGATGATACTGCAGGTTTTGCATAAAGAGAATATAAACAGGGCTTTTTATAATCTCTGCTACAACCCAGTTTTACTCCAGCACTACACAACCACATTTTATTTTTGGTGCAAATATTTACTTTTCATCTGCGCCTAGATATTTATTTTTATAAAAGAAAAAGAAATACCTACATTGCACATGTATATAAAATAAATGCATATACAAGTAAAATTATAGTGCCCATTTATACAATAAATCTAAGTCTACTATTAAAACCTCTCAAGGGAGTCATGATATAAAATATAATCAGAGATTAAATTGACCTAGGGAAAACAATTGATACTGAAGCCCAAATTGGCTCATATAAATTACATACATTTACAAATTATGTAATTTTATTTACAAACTTTCACAATATCATTACAGAACTCAGTGCTCCTAAAGAAAGTAAAACAGCTTTTCTCTTGTAGCTCCTGATCTGTGAGCTTCAATTTGCCCTTTTAATTTTTTTGTTTCCCTCTCCCTCAAGATTATTACATTTATTAATATTATAGACTATTAAAATTTTAAAAATTAAAAAAATTTAGAAATGATAAAAGGTTAGCATATATTTATTGGCATAGTTATCTATTTCCAGTAGAATTTAAAATTTGATTTCACTGGGTGTATACAGAAAAGGTATCCATAAACAAAATGTCATACATCTATCATTTAATCTCAGTGATGTATTAAAATCAACTCTTATTTGCTCATGGGAACATATATGTTTCCAAGAACTTTGAAAGGTAGTTAAGTGGTGGATAGTAGCTTAAAATTTACCTAAAATGAACATAAGAAACCAAAAATATTGCCAAATGATACAAATTGATTTTTTTCCCTCATAGGGAGTCAGTTACTAAGTAATTCACCAACTCATCTTTGTGATTTCTTTTTTTTTTTAATATTTTTAGGGGGGCCAAACCCAGTGGCACTCAGGAGTTACTCCTGGCTCTTCCTCAGAAATCGCTCTGGGGACCATATGGGGTGCCACGAATGGAACTGCAGTCTGTCCTGGGTCGGCCAAGTAAGTGCAAGGCAAATACTGTACCGTTGTGCTCCCAACTCATCTTTGTATAGTTAGTAAGTTAAGTTTATCATGAATGTAATAATCAAAGTAAAATAACATCAATATTAAAAATATTTTGGAAATTTAATTTATTTATAAGCTCATAAATAGTGTCTTAAACATTACTCATTCTTATTTAATGCTTTAATGTTTCAAAATAAAATGACAAGAGTTTTGCAGCAACCATACGATCCAGACTGAGAGGGAAACGGGGGGGGGGGCAGTAGAAACCAAGTGTTCTTTTTATTCCTCCTGGAGTCTGAAGCTTGCTGCTGCTGCTGTGCTGGGTGGTTGAGAGGTATCCTGGGAGGGCCATGGTACAAGAAAGAAGGAAAAAGAGATAGATACAAAACAGGCAGCATCTCACGGATGCTTTGTGTCTGCCTTCCTGTGGACCAGTGCTTCTCTGGCCACTATCTTGAACCCTCCATCCCAAGGTCCAAGTTTTTCCTTTTATACCCGGTATGGCAAGGGACATGTCCAAGAGGCATGTCCAAGAGGCATGTCCAGGGAAAGTTTCCAGGTTCAACTGTCATTACAATGGGGTTATCCAAGAGGCTTGTCCAAGTCCAACTGCTAGATATCAACAGAATTTAATATAAATATTCTTTTGTTCTTTGGCCAAATCAGGTCCTTACTCCTATCTGGTTGTGAACACAGGGATCATATCATTTGGTGCTCAACAACTTCTGTTGTACTATTTCTCTGGCTTTGATTTTAATAGAATTCTTAATCGTTGACTATATCTTACTTATTGCACAAAACTAATTTGGAGCATTCATAGACACATTTTAACCTAAGCCTTTGTATTTTTCTTATAAAGTTGTAAAACTGATAGCTAAACATTGAAAATAAAAATCATATAAAAAGTGAATTAATAAATAGCTTTTGTGGTAAGTTTTTGTATGTTTTGTTTTTATGTGAAAATTATTTTGCACTACTGAAATATCTTTTATTCAATTTGTATCTTCATGGATTGTACATATGATTATACATATGCACACACACATAAACCTCATCAGCTGTATTATCATCTTGTCTTTGTTAGGTCTATTTCTAAGAATGCACCTAAATTACAAAGAGCTACTGAAGGAGCAGGTTACTGAAGTTGTACAGCATGATAACTCTGAAATAGAGATAACTGAATTTTATAGGGAAAGAAAAAGCAGGTGGTGAGAATGGTTTCTGGGCTTGAGAGTTAGTGGACATTTCTAGGCAATGACAAATCATCATAAAGACACCATGTATCTGGAAAGATTTGTCTTCTTGCTACCAATGACTATAGCACTGCACAGGCACTGGCTATGACCATCAGCGTTGTAGATGTAGACATGGAGAGCCAAGATGTAAGTTGACTTGGAGTCCACAGATAATTTCTTGGAAATTTATTTTAAAACTAAAAACACATTAATTTGTCTCTCTACTGATTTGTTATTGTTTCAATTTTGTTTGTTTTTCCAAGTGAAAAAGAACCCAGGAATTTTGGAAATAACAGTCGCTGGCCTTTGATGGTAAATTGGGTGAAGGTGTGGAGTTTTCACAGAAATATCAGCAAATTTTACAGCAGTAGTATACACATGCAGCTATCATACATTCACTTGTTGCCATTCTCCTATGGCGAGAAAAAAAAAGAAGCAACCTAGTAGGAACTTATGTTGTAGTCAAATCCAAAGCCAGAGCACATACAAAAGGCTGATATCCTATTGGTGCAAAATTTAAAATCTGAAATTCTTTAAAATTCATTTCTAGAGTTTCATATAACTATTAATAAGCCCACTTAAAAAGTAGTTATCTCTTGATAAAAATACAATATTGATGGAGTCCTATTTTGTTGCTGTTGTATTTTCCCCATAAAAATAGAAAATGAATTTGGAAACTTAAATAACTTTTTTTGTTTTGTTTTGTTTTTGGGCTACACCCTTTTGATGCTCAGGAGTAACTCCTGGCTAAGTGCTCAGAAAACACCCCTGACTTGGGGGGACCATATGGGACACCGGGGGATCGAACCGTTCGCGGTCCTTCCTTGGCTAGCACTTGCAAGGCAGACACCTTACCTCTAGCGCCACCTCACCGGCCCCAACTCAAATAACTTTTAAAAAATAAAAATAATAAACACACTCACAATTTGAAGATTTGAATGAACCATGTACCAAAAGATCTCCTACTTTGGTTTGCATCCTAGGACCCCTCATGTTTAAAAGCTTCCCAGAAAAGATGATTTTGGTATTTCAGTAGCATCTTTCTATCTATACTAGTTATATCCCAGTCAGAAGTCATTTATCAACCCTCTAGACAACATGAACTTTGATGACAAATTAGTGTTATGACACACAAAACTTATTTTTTTCAATATAAATACTTTTACTTGTATAACTCCATATCAAAATGAAGTGTCTTCTATCTTCTATACATGTTTAAATTAATCCATTTAGTGAACTTCTTTTATAAAGTCTGTTTTGGTTTTCCATCCTAGAATTTTAGCTCAATTTGCTCAATTTCCAAACACCTGTGAAGAAAACTTTCCAAAGGCAAAGCACAAGTAAGCGATACTAAATAGTTCTCTGTTAAGTCCATTGTTTAAATTTCATACTTTATAGACTCTAACATGGGAGACATAAACATTTTTAAGTAACTTCTTTCTTGGCATTTACCAATGTTGACTTGTGCTGAACAGGTATATCCATCAGGAATCAAGGGACAAAAGATCTTCATTTATTCATATTACTTTAAAAATAAATGTTTTAGCAATCATAAAAATATTTTTATGCATTCATTATATACTTTGGTGATTTAATATAAACATATTTATATATGCTGTCCTGAACCTTTAAAAATTGCATGTTTGCTTACTCAACAAAAGTGAGTAATTATTTAAAAATAGTGTCAGCATTTACTAAAATATGTCTTTATGCTATGGTTTTTGGATCTTGCTTGATCTGTAATTTTCCAAGTAATTAATCCCTGATGGATTACTGAAAGTTATGTGACCATGCCTTTAATTAATGTTAAATTTCTTGTCACATATTTGAGGCAAACCTGAGGAAAAATCATTGAATTATTGCTAATTTTTTATCTCGTAAAATACTTCATTTCTCCATTTTCTTCTTCAATGGTCTTTTGAAGAATCCAATCTGTTGAGATAATACCAGAATACACAAGTAATTATATGAATTATATAATAAATATTAATATCCTTTGATAAAATGAGCTTTCATATGTTTTTGCAATTCAGTTACATTAATCACAAATACTTTATCTAATTGAAAGTATATTTTCATTGACTTATTACTATTAAAAGTATGACATTTAATAAGATGCTGTTTCATTGAAAAATTTCCAATAAATAAGTTGGTCTTGAGATCCAACTAGTCCAAGCAGTGGAATTCTTAAAGGTACTTGGTAAATTTATACATGGATAGGAATTGGGTCTGATAATTATAGGAACTACGTATTATTAAAGTAACTTAAAAATTGAAGACTGAGAGGGAATAAATGGTAAAAAAAATATTAGAAAATTTTTTACGCAGAGTCTTAAGTCTTGCCATATTATAGTTGGTGGCTGATGAGAAAAAAACCGTGACAACAGAAGAAATTAACATTGAACAAAAAGCATTTGTCTTAGAGTGCCATTACTACATGTCTCTGGCCTTTTGCAGTGGACCAGCTAAAAAGTTCTGGATTCACAAACAAATAGGCCCCTGACTCATGTGCACCTATACTGAATTGAAAACACATCACAGGTGGCTTTCATCAAAGCAGGTGAAAACATTCCTTGAGGCATCCTCTCTCAAGTGGGTATTTTTTTTTTGGTTTATTTTTTATCTTTTTTTCTTTTACATTCACACAGTAAATGCTTTCTTTAAAAACATAACCATTATTTCAAGTTTTGCACCTATCTCATGAGAACATTGAGTTCTCAGTGGAAGGTAGGGTGTCTGGGTTGAAGGTATAGTTCACAGATTCAAACTGAGCAGTCAAAGCCAAGATTCAAAACAAGTAGTTCGGCTTGGTTTTTTGTGGTCTGTTTGTTTGTTTGGGCCATACCCAGGAGCTCTCGTGGGTTAATCCTTGGTCTGTGCTCAGAAATCTCTCCTGGAGGGGCCGGAGAGGTGGCGCTAGAGGTAAGATGTCTGCCTTGCAAGCACTAGCCAAGGAAGGACCGCGAGTGGTTCGATCTCCTGGCGTCCCATACGGTCTCCCCAAGCCAGGGCCAATTTCTGAGCGCTTAGCCAGGAGTAACCCCTGAGCGTCAAACGGGTGTGGCCCCCCCCCCCCCAAAATCAAAAAACAAAAACAGAAATCTCTCCTGGAAGGCTCAAGTTCCATATCAGATACCAAGGATCAAATCTGGGTTAGCCAGCCATATGCAAGGCAATGCCCTTCCTGCTGTGTTATTGGTCTGGCCCATTTTTGTTTGCTTGATTTTTGTTTTGTTTTTAGCTCCCACTGAGAGATTTTTTTTTTCAAGCTTTGATTTCTACCGTGTGTACTATAAGTTAAGTAGACCATCTTTTAAAATCAAATCTCTGCTCCGGTGGAAAATTTGGATTGTCCCTTGATGGAGTCTGGGGATTCTAGTGGAGTCAGCCTGGGCTTTGGGCAGAGGAAGTCCTGAGTTTTCTGCTCCAAATCTACGAAGAACGAGAAGCTATCTGGGAATGAGAGTAGTTCTGAATCTACCATGAACTGAAAACGCTACTCAGGGAGGTTCCAATATGGCCTTTTAAAGCAAGAACCCAACCTGAAACTGAGACTTAAATTACAAAGGCAAGATATGTAGTCATTTCATTTTTTATATTAAAGTTTATGGCCTTCTCAAAACAATGCATACTTTTGTAGTAGCTTGACTAAAAAGCCCTCCCAAATGCTTGTCATGATAGGATATATTGGGATAGGAACAGACTTTGCAGTTATATACATAATTCCTTATTGGTTGGAACCTTGGAAGAGATATTGACATCCCTTTGCTTCAGCATCCTTCCCTATAAAATATAGTTAAGTTACTTAGTTGGGTAAAGTATAATGAGAACAGAGGTAAATAAAAAGTGAGAAAATCCTAAGTATGGGTGTTGATAATAGTGCTGACACTGAAATGAAATGGCCCAGATTCAATGTGCAAACTGAGTCCTAGATAAACATATTTAACTTTGCTACGACTTAGTTACCTCATTTACAAAATGAGATTCATAATGGTCTACCTCCTAGTACTGAAGCTACTATTCAAGTATAAAAACAGTACCTGGTACATACTCAGCTTTAAACAAGGGCTAGTTTCCATCCCATCTATCAAAAATCCCACTTTGGATTGCTTCAAATAGGTGAAGTAACTATTCCTAATGGTCAGGACTGTCCAGTGGCTACTACATGACCTTCATTTGTATATAAACAGATGACCTAAGGTTGTATCAACAAAATAATTCCTAGAGGAAACTGTGTTTATTTTTACACTTTCTTTGTTTTGTTTTGAGTCACACCTAGCGGCGCTCAGGAGTTACTACTCCTGGCTTTGCGCTCAAAAGCCTTTGCTGGCAGGCGCAGGGGACCATATGGGATGCCGGGATTGGGACCGGGCCCATCCTGTGTTGGCGCGGGCAAGGTAAACGTCTTACCGCTGTGCTATCGCTCTGGCCCCTATTTTTACACTTTTTTTTCTTTTAAAAATGGTGATAGAAAAATTTGTATTCAACACTCATTTGTTCTAAACAGAGACTGTCCATACACATACACATACCCAATTTTTACACTTTTTTTTCTTTTAAAAATGGTGATAGGGGGTCGGAGAGATAGCACAGTGGCGTTTGCCTTGCAAGCAGCCGATCCAGAACCTAAGGTGGTTGGTTCGAATCCCGGCGTCCCATATGGTCCCCCGTGCCTGCCAGGAACTATTTCTGAGCAGACAGCCAGGAGTAACCCCTGAGCACCGCCGGGTGTGACCCAAAAAACGAAACAAAACAAAACAAAACAAAAAAATGGTGATAGAAAAATTTGTATTCAACACTCATTTGTTCTAAACAGAGACTGTCCATACACATTTATCTTTTTAGTGATCTCCTGAAATGACATAGGAAAGAACATTGTGCAAAATAGAAGAGCATACAGACAGAAATCCACAGCAACACATGCTTTCCGAGGTGAAAGTACTCAAACCCAGTTTATGCCACTCAATTGTGTCTTGGATGCCACAATGTGGACAAGCGAAGTACTACAGTTATGAGATGCTGTGCAAAAGGAGGAAAAAGTTTCAAGTTGGAGAGAGGTAACAATTTTGCCTTCGAGTATAAGGATTTTTCTGTAGAAAAGTTATGGGTTCTATTTACTGCATTCAATGTTCCTGACATCTTTGATATAGATTTTTCTATCTTCTTCAAGAGAAATATTCTCCCCTTACAAAAAATGGAAGTTGGTTATTATAAGCAGTAAAGGATTGGCTACTTAAGCTATTTAATAATATTTGGATAAAAGACAATTATGTTATTTAGACATTAACATTAATATTATAACCACAACTTATTTTAACACTGTTTTAAAAAAATAAGAGGTTCAATTTGAATGTAGTTTTATATAAATCTCAGTTTGATGTTTACATGGAAAATCACTTAATTTTCCTAAGGGATTTTATTGAATATTCAAGTTACAGTCTTTAAGTTCTGCTTATTCAGAATCTTATACACTAGGAATTTTAATCGTCTTGCATACAATCTCAGATAAAGCAGAACATCTATGTAAATGGACAGATTCCCTTGTGGAAATAGATGTCTACTCAGTTTGACAGAGAGACTGGAAATAGAAGTCTGCAAAATGATAAGATACCACTCTAATAAATTCATGAATTCCTCATACCTCATAGTGATAGAACTATGGCGTAAAATGTGGAATTTATGCTTATGCATTAATTAAGTAATTTTTAAGAAACCAAGGGATCTGATTAGGGCATGCCTAGCTTAAACAAGTTTCTATGGTTACATATTCTTTTGCTTAGATTGTATTTGTTTGTATTTTGGGGTCATACTTGAAGTCGAGGAGCACTCGTGGTCTGATGACCACCATTTTCATGATCATCATTTCTAGGTATTTAATTTTATATATTATATATTGCAACCCAGATAAACCATAATTTTATTTCACCTATTTTCTTTTGATAGTTAAAATGTAAAGTCAAAGGAACTTAGGTACTTACCTTCCACAATAATAATATGAGCAACAATAGCAACAATAATCCAGCAAAAGCACTTAACAGGATAACCCACAATGGTACTCTGCCTGGAACACCATCTTTGGATACTTGAATAGCCAGCTGAAAATTATGAAAAAAGGATTGTTAACAAGACTTTCCAGTATAATGAATTTTCATAGGCTATATATTTCTAACAAACAGTGTTTAGCCTTATTACTACCACAAGAAAATATTGAGTTTACAGTAAAAAAGTCCAAAAAATTCCTAACCATATCAAATTTTTATTACCAAAAATTAAACATTTCCTTTTGAAATATATATGCAAAAATATGCTTTCTAAAAATCATAATATTCAATCCATTTAATTCAGGGAGAACAAAAAGGCTTTCATATCTTGCAGATGTTAGTGCATTGTCACAGTACATACATCTAGTTTGGGGCAGGTCACTGACATTAAAACTTACTGCAACTTCCTCTTTGTTGCTTACAAATTGAGATACTGTTTTCATATAGTAAAATGAACAATTCCCAATGTGCAGCAAAATGGAAAGGTACTTGTTCTGTTTCCAGAGTCTCTTTTAGTTAACTTACTTTTAGTCCACATTTATATATAAGGTAAATTATATATACATATATTTTGGGGTCATACCTAGTGGTGCTCAGGGCTTATTTCTGGTTCTGCACTCAGAGATGAATCACTTCTAGAGGGGTTTGGGGCATTTTATAAGTTGATGGGGATCAAACCCTCATCAGCTACATGTAAAGTATGTACCCTACTATATCCCTGGCCGCCCCCTAAGATTTTTAGCAATATTCCGTCGGCTTATAAGATGAAATTTCAGTTGTGTTGCCTACAACATGGCATATGTGTACAGTCTTTTCAGTCTTTCATGTTTCAGTCACTCAACAAACTGTACTCTGTAAATCGTCCCTTGATTTCTCAGAAAAAAAAAGTTTGGATTGATGTAAATGACTAATATGAACTTAAGTTCCTGAATTTGCCCTTAACAGAAAACTATTTCAATTGTTTGTTCCACGTAAGGGGTTAATGCACAGATGGCCCAGGAGAGGCATTTGCACAGAATGCATTGGGATCCACCCCTTGAAACTACTCTGAAAAGGTCACTGTTAATTGGGAAAACAGAGTGAGCAATATTGATTATACACAGAGACAGACCTTTGCAAAAGAGATGTCAATTTTTAAGATATATCTCAAATAATCCCCTGAACTTGCAGATACAGAAATTGATGTCTGCATAGTATTAATGACTACCCTAACATCATTCCATTACAAATCACTTTCAGTATTTAACAATTTATGTATCATTTAAGTGTAAAATGCAGAACAATAAGCTCCATCAGGAATGACTCATATTTTGTGAAAATAAATCTAATCATAACTTTGTAATATATTGAGTCCAACAGACACTTTGGAATCAATTGTACTCTTTTAAAGTATAACTTATAATGATCTTCAGTGCCTACTGGTGAGTTTTGATGTTTGTGTGTGTGTCACTTTTGTAGTTATGAGTGCTTTTATAAAATATATAAACATGACATGTATTTATTTTGCATGTGTTACATAAATTCATATATACATGTTATTCAATAGTGCATACTTCTCAAAGTCATTGATATATAAGTAATTTCTAAAAAGCAGTAATTTAAAATAAAAATATGTGATGTCACACCTGAATGCTAGATAATTTTCTAGTGAAATCTTAGGACTCCGAATATATGGGATATTTAAGCTCTTGTATGAAAATAAGGAAAATCATGTTAAAGTGCTCATGTCTATAGCAAGTGTTCTGGCTTTATTTTCTCTTTAAAATGACAAGTGGAAACAACTGAAATTATCATATTTTTATTGAGAATTCAACATATATTTGTCTCATGAAAGAGTATTTTTTGTTTCCAATTTCCCAATGACTAAATGAAAACTAAAAATATTACATATACTTCTATACAGTATAAAGACATGTTCTGCAAGAATTTGTTTTTCAAGTCTGATGATTTATATGTCAAATACATTTTATAATGCAAGTGTTTTTATAATGCCAGTTTTATGAAGGGAAATTATACAGACATCATTTATTATTCAGGTGAAAGTAAAAACATCAATTTACTGGGATAGTTAGAAGCAATAAAGTCAAACATGGCATGCTAATTGTAAATATCATGATTTTTCCGAGTTTCTAACAAAGAAAAATACGACTGAAATTGCACTTGCAATTAATCAAGTATAATTTAAGCAACAGCATCTGTCACTTATTGAGAAAAGTACTAGTAACTGCTTTAGGGATTATAAGCAATTAAAAACATTATGTCACAAAATTCAGAGTGAAATGTATAATATTTTCAAAACTTAGAGTTGCACTTACCTCTCTCTTTTTATTGCTATTACTTAAGACAAATGATGTATTTTCACTCTGGAGTTCTGCTGTTACAGTTAGATTAAAGCTGGAAAAATGTGCCTAAAAATTAAAAGGATTTATTTTTAATTTACTATGCTAATTGGAGTTAGCATCAGACACATTTTAACAGTGTAATTTTAAAATAATTTTTCTGAGAATAGAAGCACTAGTTTTGATAATATCCAAATGGAAATGGTGGTATTAAATGATGGATCCATACACTCCACTTTCTGGAGACTCAAATTTTCACTTGTAACTCTTATTCAAGAACACATTTTTTTCCTAAACAATTTATATTTTATATTTCTGAGCAAAAATTGACCACTAATCATGTATAAAATATCTGCATTTTCATGAAAAATTTACATAGAAGTTTAGGATGAAACATGGAACTGCAAATATTCAACAATTTCGTACTTATAAAAATAGCAATTTAATAGAAAAAAATAAGCCCTGAGATAGTTGATTGATTTTATATAATTAAACAAATGCATTCTATGAGAGAAACAATATAAAAAAGTTCACTAACATGGCTTTTTGTTTGTTTGGTGTTTGCTTTCATTTGAGGGCCCCACCTGGCCGTGCTCATGGTAACTCTGAGTGGTGCTGGCATTGAGTGTAGGGAGCCAGCACACAAAGCATGCGCTTCAAGCCTTTGACTTGTTTCCTAAACACATGGTCTAAACTTTGGATAGTTTTATGTTTGGTTAATTTCACTGTATTAAGAATTTAAAAATGTCTTCAAATATATTTTAAATATGTTTTATGTGAAAAAAACTCCACATTATATTTAAAAGTGCTTACACTTACATATGAATATATGTAAAGTATAATATAACAGTATGAGTCCATTATATGTTAGTTCTGTCCTTGGTGAAAAGGTCAGAGAGATCAGTTTTTAAGTCCTTAAACAGTTCTAAAGTTTTTGCCCACACCTGGTGACACTCAGGGGTTACTCTTGGCTATGTGCTCAGAAATTGCTCCTGGGTTGGGGGACCATCTGGGACTCCAGGGGATTGAACCGCTGTCTATCCTAGATCAGCCCTACTACTGCACTACCACTCTGGTCCTTAGTTCTAAAGTATTAATGCAAGTGTAAACTTAGGTAATAAATAGATATTTTTCTCTTACATTTAAATGGAAAAAAACAAGAGAGATTGGAAAGAGTCATGGCTTTGGAAGGGGATTTAGAGATTACTAGGTTATTAACAGTCTTGGACATTAACATAAAATTAAGTAGAGGTAGGGCTTGGATCACACATTTTTAGACTTTCAGCCTTGTGCTCTTTGCACAAAGCACTCTGGCATAAAGTAATGAATAATCTTTCTTGCTAGGGCTCAATATGCAAAGAACAACACAATCACTTACTTTTATAAAAGTTGGCATCCATAAGATAAGTGAAACGTTCACTTGGGTCATATCAGACGGAATCAGATCACATGTTATGGTAGCAAATTTACACGTACTACAGTCCTGTGAAAAGATGGAGGAATATGTCATCATTCTTGTTACTTAGCAAAATATGCTCTATCAAAACAATTAAGATAGGTGTGCATAGGTCTGGATTGAATCTATTCACTTGGAAAGCATGGGGTAAAATGACACATGTCTTAGTTAACATAATTTACCTGGATTGTGCCTTGTTTGAGACCTTCAGATTTGGATATGGTCGTTTCCTTCCCAGAATTGATCTGAAGAGGATCCTGAAGGTGACTCGGTCTGCAATTTGCATTCTGAAAGTGAGAGTATTTCTTTTTGTCAAAGTAGGCTTGATGTTTGGGGGAAAGTTATTATAAAGGATACTTATCTATGCAGGAGCCATTGCTTGAAATATTCATCATGAAAGCAATTATTTTGTATTTTATATCAATGACATATATTGACCCCCAGGTAATAATGACTGCCACTGAATTGTGAGTAAGTTAGCAGTAAGATATCAAGGAAAAGAAAGTTAGTAAAACTTGATGCTCTATAAATAATAAAAAGATTATTGTTTTGTCAATCATTGGTTTTCAAATATTATAATCAGAGAGCAAATAAAAAACTTAAAACTTCACTGAGAAAAAGGAAGGATCTGCATTTCTTACTCAGTGTGGCAGTTCTTAAAGATTTGTGAAACAAAAGAAAAAGAGGGACTTTTCATCATAATTTTGTATTTTCATCATAATTTTTTTTTATCCAACCAGCAGTAATTTTAGTGGATAAATTAAGGATAAAATACATAGCTGACATAGAAAAAAGAAAGATTTTCTACATTGAGTAAGAAAATATCCATATTTATTCAAATCTAAGCTTAAAATGTCATTGTTAGAAGGCAGTAGTCACTATAATTTTTGTCTTTGGGGATCAGTTTAATCAACCTTTTGATTCCCCAGGACATTTTAACATTCCTGAACAAGATAGTAAAGGACAGACAATGGAAGTACAGAAAAAGTTCTTAAGAAGTAGGAAAAGTATTATTTATAAATTTACAAAAGCATGCCATTTTTTTTTTTATTTAAGGAAAATGCTAGAGCTTTTTTATTCTTGCCTTTTAAAACATTTAAATAGGGTTAGACAAATAGCACAACGGGTAGGGCATCACCACCTACCTGAGTTCGATTCCTGACATCTTATATTATCTTCCTTCTTCCCCCCATTTGTTCCTCCCTCCCCTACCCTCTATCTCCTTCCCCTCTCCTCTACTTCCCTTACGCTTCCTCCCTCCCTTTCCTACTCCCTCCCTTCTTCCCCACCCTTATGCCTACTCCCTCTCCCTTCCTTTCTCCCCCTCCCTCCCTGCCTCTCTTTCTTCCCACTCCTTCCTCCCTCCCTCCTTTCTTCCCTCCCTCCCTCTCTCCCTCCCCTCCCTCCCTTCTCCTTCCCTCCCTCCTTCCTTCCCTCCCTTCCTTCCTTTCTTTCCTCCCTTCCTTCCTCCTTCTTTCCTCCCTCCCTCACCCAATCTTTATTTACTGGAGACCTAACACCTACAAGTTATGCACTATACCACTAAATAGCACTTCTGGGTCTACTGCTACTTCTTGATTTCTGAGAAAACTTTGTTTGTTTGGTTTTGATTTTTGGGCCACACCCGGTGATGGTCAGGGATTACTCCTGGCTATGTGCTCAGAAATCTCTCCTGGCTTGGGGTTGCTTGGGGGACGCTGGGGGATAGAACTGTGGTCTGACCTAGGTCAGCCACTTGCAAGGAAAATGCCCTACTTCTGTGCCATCGCTCTAGCCCCGAAAACTTTATATTTAAAACAAAAATCTGAGAACAGATTCCAGTGCTGAATTCTTGCATGATTATTTCAATTCTTATTGTGATTTTTTTATGTTGTACAGACTGAATTAAAACAATTAACTACTATATAGAATTATTCAATGCTGTTATATATGAAGGGTTGCTTTTGCTTTTATTTTTGCTTTTATTTGAAATAGTGCAGCAGGTTCTCAAATAAAGGCATTCTCTAATAATGTCTATGAGAAAAATTAATATCTCTAATAACAGTGATATAAATCAGTTTTATTAACCCTTTCATACCAGTGGACTGGTACAAGTTCACGGACTAGTGGTCGGAAATCACTTACGCTTATTGGAGACTTGCTTTCTTTATTTTCACTTAAAGTCAATGCTGCCAAGAACTTAGGACATTGAGTGAGGAATTCCTGTATTCTTATGTGTGTGCTAAGGAGGAATTTATTTATAGAATTGTTTATTCACCACAAACAAATCAAAGTTGTGATAGATCAAACAGTGATCCACCGAAGATAGTGTCAAATTCTATTATCTGAATCTGTGAGTGTGATCTTATTTGAAATAAGATCATTGATAATGCAGCTAAGGGTCCTTAGACTATATCATTTATTTATTTATTTATTTATTTATTTATTTATTTATTTATTTATTTATTTATTTATTTATTTATGTTTTGGGTCATGCCCTGTGGTTCTTATGGAATACTCCTCTACTTAGAAATTACTCCTGAGTACTAAGAGTATCATATGGGGTAACAGGGAACATGGATTGAATACATGAAAGGCAAGCACCTTTCTCACTATACTATCACTCTAGGTTCTTATTATTTGGCAGAGACTTTAAATTGACCAATGAGAACAGACACAGAGAAGAGAAGTCACAGAAATAGAAACAATGGTCACAATAAGACAGGCTGAGTTTGATTATAACAAGTTAAGGACCGACAGTAGACAAGAGAAGCCAGAAGAGAGAAAGACAGGATATAATATCAAGAAGAAAGTGGTACTGTTGGTATTTTATGGGGAATTCCAACCTCTGTACCCATAAAATAATACATTTTTATTGTGTTTGACAAGCCAGTTTGTGCTAATTTTTACCAAGCTGTATGGAAGTACTATCTCCACAATGAGGTGGAGGGGTTACTATTATAATTCTTTAAGTTATTTTTTCTAAATATATATATATATATATATATATATATATATATAAAGAGATATTTATGTCTCTTTGGTAAATTTCTTAATCTAAAGGGATAGTCTACATAATAAAGGACTTTAAATACAGACTGAAATAGAAAACAGTAATGACAAATTCCATTGTGCATGTGACTTACATCAGAAGATGACCATCCGACTGGGTAGAGGACAGGGTAATCATCTGAGGTCAGGTTGGGGAATGAAATTGACAGTTTAAGTTCTGGCATCGGAAAAAGTCCAGTTTTTGTAATCTATAGAAAAAGAAAAAAAAAGAAATTCAAGTCTTTCTTTCAATAGCATCTTTTCTATTGTATGTGAAGTTTTAACGTTTAATTAATTACTCAAATTCTATAATAACTTGAGTCCAAGAATGAATATATATTATTTCTAGTAATTACAAGAATTCACATGATTTAAAAATGTAAAATCAAAAGAATATGGCATAGTTAGTTGCCACATAATCAGCAATAATCATATATTATTCCCAACTTTTACAATTAGGCTGGGTTAAAAATAAATTCTTTTCGTTCTCAATTCACTGTACTCATTTTTCTTTATGCTATATCAGTTTTTTTAAGGTTCAATGGAGAAAAACATTTATCCAATCTACTTAGATTGGGTTCATATTGTTTTGGTTACTTCAGCTTGCTATTTTTTGTGTGTAAATCCCTACAGCCAATAATATTCCTGATCCAAGCTAGATGGGATCTGCTGTCACTATAGAAGTAAATCAGAATCCCATGTATTTCTATTAATAACAGTTTGATAAGATGTTAATTCCCTCCAAGAAATTCTCACTTACTTTACCCACTAATCAAATATTCCTATGTATATGACATCATTCTGACCATGGTGAATGAGGCTTATATGGAAATAATATGAGATAGGATGAAGTTCAGCAAGAAACCAAAATCTTCACCTGTTTAAAAGAGGTGTAATTGAATTGGTGTAAGCTAATGAATGCTGTGGAGTTCCTTCGTCAACAAAGACTAACACCAGGAAATCCCAATGACCTCATAGCTGAGCCAACATTATCAGATGCAATTACCTGTCTACCTTATTTTTCTGCATTGACTTTTTCCTGCCTTATTTTGCTAGAATGACCTCCTCACTGCAGCCTTCTAGTCATTATTAAGCAGGAAACAATATATCAGGGCTGGAGAGATAGCACAGTAGGTAAAGATCTTGCCTGGCATATGGCTGACCTAGATTCAACTCTCAGCAATGTATATGGCATCTGAAGTTCCATCTGGAGTGATCCCTAAGTACAAAGCCTGGAAAATCTTAGCGCTGAGCACTGCTGGATGGGGCTCAAATATCAAAAATAAAAGCAACATATCTTTTGTTTTGTTTTGAAGGCTTTTTTTTTTTTGAAGGTTTTTGTTTTGAAGGTTACCCCTGGACCTTCACTAGGTTTCACTCTAAATGAGGCACAGAGAGCCTATAGAGTGCAGGGTTTCAAACTCAGGTAAGCTGCAGGAAAGGCAAGCATCTTACACTCTATAAGCTTTGTAGTAATTTTTTAAGTTGCCTCAAAGTATTATTATAAATTTAAATAAATTTATTTTAATGGTGAGATTTATGATGAAAAATATAGGAATATAGAAATTTAATAGTTTAACCAACATGTTTCTTCTGCATTCATTCTTTTAAAGACTTTTTATAAACTTATAAGTAGTTATTATACAATATAAAGATAATTTCTTACCAAATAGAAGATATTAATTTCATTTCCAATGTCTTCAGTAGAATTAATAACCTCAGGGACTGTGTCATTGACATCAATTGAAATGTGGTATTCACTTGCAGAACTGAAAAGATTAGAGGAAAGGAATAAAATGTAACAAAGTTTAACTCTTATCTAACCTCATTCTTTTTCTTTGTTTATAAAAGATAATCCTAAAAAACTACCTAATAGAGATTTGAAATATAAAAGAAAATTAGATTTTCTAAAATATGACACTAAATATTGGATGAAGGTGAGTAACATTAGAAAATTAAGTTTGATAGTCACTGATGATTTTATGGTCTTAAAAGATTCAAATAAATGGGCTGGAGCAATAGTACAGCAGTAGGGTGTTTGCCTTACACACGGCTGACCCAGGAACAACCTGCAATCGATCCCCCGAGGTAGGAGCGATTTCTGAGCACATAGCCAGGGGTAACCCCTGAGTATCCCAGGATGTGGCCCCAAAACAAAAAACAATTCAAGTAAATATTACAGCAGGTATAACATGAATAGATTTTAAAATAAAAATTTCATTATAACATATAATACATTTTCATAAATTCACTAATATTATTTATATTTTGTGAATGATCAGGCCAAAACTTGGCATTTTTAGAGTATTGAACAACTTGGGGGGCTGGAGAGATAGCATAAAGGTAAGGCGTTTGCCTTGCATGCAGAAGGATGGTGGTTTTAATCCCGGCATTCCATATGGTCCCCCAAGCCTGCCAGGAATGATTTCTGAGCGTAGAGCCAGGAGGAACCCCTGAGTAGTGCCAGGTGTGACCCAAAATGCAAAAAAAGTAAATAAATAAATAAATAAATAAATAAATAAATAAATAGAGTATTGAACTTTAAATAAAAACATCATGTCCTTTTACTATTTTCAATCTAACCAAATGTCAGAATTGGTTTCTAACATTTTGGGGCAGATGAAAAATTGATTTGCAATTTTCACAAGTAACAGTTTTCCAAAAAATTCTATATATCTACTAAACTTAAAATTTAATCTTTTCCATATTTTCTAGATGGGCATAGAATAAAATAATATTTACATGTAAGGCTAAAATGTCAATTTTATATATAAAAATTACAGCTTGTTTTAATATAATATTCATATTTAAAAGCAAATATTTAATGTTAAGTCAAATTCATAATATAATAAGATATAAATGTAAAATGTTTTAAAACATAATTTTATAAAGAGGGAAATACTTGTTTGACAATATTTGATTTCTAGGGAATTAAAAACATGTGGGAAATTCTGTTTTCCAAAAGGTTTGATAGAGCAAAATAGAAAATAGCAAACAGAATTTAAAGTCTAGGACACTTAGGCACAACCTAAGTGTAATTCTGCCATTTGCAAAGGAAATTTCTTTCTTCAATGCATGTTCTTCAACATGTATGCATTGGGGACGGCTAATAGAATCCATTTCAATTCACAAGCCACATTTACAATTATTTAGTGCATTGCTTCTCAAAATTTTGAGTGCATGGAGTCATCTGGAGGGTTTGTGTAATACACATTTGTGGTCCCACCTTTGGAGTTTCTGGCTCAGGTCTGGGAGGGGACAGTCGAAGAAATTGCCAGACTCTTCCCTAGGTCACTCTGACCAGTTTCAGAACCAAGGAACTAGTAGAAAGGTGTAATTTCCTCTTACCTGTAAAAATGTATTCCAGCTTCATACTTTACAGGAATGGTAATGTTGACTTCATTGTCAAAAAGCGTTTCAGGAGGTTCTTCACTGTCACTAAAATTTAAAAAATTATAGTGCATTTAAATAATTAAGCCATCAACTATTCTGTGACATTTATATGCACAGAAAGCATCTTTTTATGTCAACCTAAATGCGTAAAAGGTAGATATTCTAGAATTTTAATCAGGATGAGAAGGGAGATTAGAGATGGAATTGAAAGCTTTCCGTTGATTCTGAAATCTGATGAGGATTGAAAACCACCTGAATATACTTTAAGATTTCTCAGACTTCTCTGAGGACTATGATAGGAATCATTGGGACAATTGTTAAATTGGGAATTTAGATTGGGAATATAGATTTAGGAGATACAGATTAAGACCAAGGAATTTGTGTATGTATCACAATTCACATAGGTGATTCTTTTTTATTTATCACAGATTGATAATATGTGCCTAGCTGAGAGTAAATTTAAATCTTTTTAATAATAGTTTTAGACACTAAGTATTTGATGCTCATTATTTTTCAGTATATGTTTATTTACCTGATTTTAAACATCAGTTCCTTTATAGGCTATGTAAGCAGATGTGTATATCTGTGTATACACATACATAAATGTTTCTCACAACACATATGGATGATAAGACAGTGACCAAAACTGACCCCATCTTACAAGGTAAGGGGTCCCATAGTGACATACTATAGGAAAGTTATTTAATTATTCCATGGCATGGTTTCCCCATATATAAAATGGGTATTTTAAATTAGTGATTTAAAACTCATAGTTTTAAAAAAAACTCATAGTTTTCAGTCATACTGAATAAGTAATATTTTAGAGTGCTTAGTAGAGTGCCCAGGAAATAGCCAATATTATAAATTTAATATTATTTAAAAATTCTATACACCTCTCTAGTAGCTTTTACAGGGTTTATTTAAATACCTTATAATGACTCTGATAGTTTTCAAGTACATTGACTGGCGTGGTATACGCAATAACACAATGAAAGCAGCACCCTGCCTTGGGTTATATAATTATTTAAAATAGCTATTGACACACACACACACACACACACAAAAAGGGACCCTTTCTTCTACCCACTCTACACTGCGAACACATTAATTTTTCTTTGAAGTAGCTCTGACTATATAAGTTCACTGCTCAAAAATGATCTTGCTCATTTTAATTCTTCAATAGTAATAATGCTTCATCTCAACAGTCAATAATTAACATGCCCTGTTTACAATTCATGATTCACTTATATCTGAATGACTTTTTTTAAAGCTAAGTTTTATTTAAGCTAAGATGGGTTTCCCAATATTCCTCCAATAGATTCATAGGTCTACTTTGAGTTTATGTTCAAATTCAGCGTTTATCCTGAAATGTTCTCTCTAACTCTATCCACCAACCTCTGTTATTCATGAATTGATGTTCATTATTTATGGTACTCCCCAATTATCATCATCTCATCTCGATAAATATTTCTTGGATTCTCAGTTAAGTAGATGTAATTTCACCCTTCATAAAGTATATGACATATGGTTTCTATTTCTCTAATAAATCCTTTATTCTACTCTGTATCATAATATCATATAATTAGTCTATGTCCTTATTGCAATATTCACCCTATGAGGAGGTTCATAAACTTATCAATTTATATATTCTCTGTATCACTTAGTTCAATATCTTATTGATATATATGTGTATATATGATGTTTTCTGATGAATGGGGATATAGCACAGGGATCATAAAAGGTGTCTTCAATCAAAGGTAAAGTACCACATAGTCTCTCAAGACTTGTTGAGTGTAGCATTGGAAACACCAGTGCATTTCCAGATATTCTCCTGGATGTTCCCAGTGGCTCCTGGCACTGAAAGACCTGAACAGTACTACAGCAGCCTTGGACCCTATCACTGGACTGTCTCACTTTGTTGGCTGAGAATTGCTGAGATTGGCACCTGGATCTCCTGAACATCATTTGGGAGCCACCCGTCTCACTCCCCCATTGCTGAGCTGAACTGATCAGAAGGAAACAATACATGAATTAATTTACTTTTGCATTTATCCCTTAAAACTGAATTTCTTTTAGTTATTATTACATTTCAGTGATCATGTTGCTACAGAGAAATAAATTAATAAAAGGAGAACTTTATTTCTGGGAGCTTATGATTCAGTAGATAATGACAGAAGAAAGGTAGCAGTCATTTGAATTTCCTTATGTTTTTACTATTTTCAGCTTATATGTTCTCTTTCAGAAGCTTTGACTAATTTGGATAAAAAAAATTTTGAACTACAAACTAGTGTCATGAAACAAAGTGGTTCTAGTGATTCCATTGGCATTGATGGGAAGTATGCAAAGGTTTTTAAATTAACAGGCAGACCTGTACATTTTAAATTAATTAAATTCAGTTTGGCAAATACAAATGTGATTACAATATATTCTAAAACTTACAGAATCAATGGTTCAATCCACTTAGATATGTTACTTTTATTTTGTATTGGTGTTAATCCAGCAGTGTTCAGGATTTACTTCTGATTCTGTGCATAGGGATCATTCCTGGTGAGTTTAGGGAATCATACGGGATGCCAGGAATCAAACAAAGGTCAGCAACATGCAAGGCAACTGCCTTACTCTTACTGTAAGTGATAAAATTTACTGTTCTATCACTACAACTTCTATATAATTTTTATTAAATAAGAATCTATTCTCAACAGTGATTTTTATAAAGCAAAATTATTCTTTACCTTATACTTCTGATCTCAATCCGTAAGATGTTTCCAGTTTATCTATTAAGCAAATATTCTATCTATAAAAATTCATATATATGGGGCCAGAGAGATAGCATGGAGGTAAGACATTTGCCTTGCATGCAGAAGGACAGTGGTTCGAATCTAAGCATCCCATATGATCCTCCGAGCCTGCCAGAAGCAATTTCTGAGCATAGAGCCAGGAGTAACCCCTGAGCGTGGCTGGGTGTGACCCCCCCAAAAAAAACCCAAAAATAATTCATATATACATACAAATGCATTTATATAGACCAACCTTGTTGCATTTAAGTTAATAACCACATTATCCATAATACAAGATGTGTTGTACTGAAATAATATTTTGAAAGTAACCTACAAAATAAAAATATATTATTAATAGAAAAAGAAAATGTCTGATTAAAATGTTCAATTATATGACATTACCTAAACTCTACATGTTAGGAACTATCTTATAAACTATGGTCTCACATTTTAAAATTATAGAAAAATGTGATTCATCTGTTCTAAATGTGAATCAATAAAATTATTTACATATTGTTATTAAATTTTAGTACTTTATTTCAATTATAGTAATAAAATAATTTATAATAAATTAGTTGTTACATGGTACATAAACCATAGGAAATATATTTGACTTCATTTGGCATTGTAAAAACATTTTCAACTTTTAAATAATAATTATAAAATTGAAAAAATATTTGTCTTTCTAGAATAACTCACAAAATAGTACATAAAGCAGTGAGTTTTATTATAACAATTTTTATAGTTGGAATAATATATAAAGAAAACTGGAACTTTTGTGTGGATGCTATGATACAGATAGTTCACCTTTGAGAATTTATACATAAGCATATGGATTAAATAATGCATAACTCTTAATAAATGCAAATTAATTGGGGGCTGGAAAGCACAGCAGGTAAGTTACTTGCTTTTACTGTACCTGATCTGAGTTCAGTATTTAGAACCCTATTTGGTTTCTCAAGCACACCAGGAGTAATTCCTGAATGCCAGCCAGGACTGACCCCTGAGCATTATAAGGTGTGATCCAAAATGAAAAAAAATCAATTATTTTTCAAAGAAATGTGTCAACAGCAGAGTTATAATGTGAAACCTCAATGGTTTATAGCAAAATTGATAATCCAAAATACACAATTAATAGAAACTAATAAAAAATCTGAAACCTGGGGCTGGAGAGGTGGCACTGAGCGTTAAGGCATCTGGCTTGCCGACGCTAGCCTAGGATGGACCACGGTTCAATTCCCTGGGGTCCCATATGGTCCCACAAGCCAGGAGTGATTTCTGAGCACTTAGCCAGGAGTAACCCCTGAGCGTCACTGGATGTGGCCCTTCCAAAAATAAAAATAAAAAAAGAAAACCTGAAATCTTTTAATAATTAATGTTACAAAATATACATAAATATATTTAAATCAATTTATGTTCCATACACAAAAAGTCCGATTAAAATTCATGGTTTATTGAGGCCAGAGTGACAGTACAGTGGTAGGGCACTTGATTTGCATTTAGCCTACTTAGGTTCAATCCTCAGCACCCAGGAGTGATCCCTGAGCTTTAAGGCAAGAGATAGTCATGAGCACCACCAGGGTTAGCCCCTCCAAAACAAACCAATGAAAAAAAAAAACCCAAAAAAATTTATAGTGAAGATATTTGCTTGGTTGCACAACCTTGGGGGGGAGATGCTCTTTTTTTTTTTAAGAGACTGACATTTATTTTTAATACTACATTACCCTAAATGATTGCAACTAGAAAATTCACACATTTGGCTTTAAGAATATTATGTTTTATATCTGACTGCCGTATGTATTTTATATAATGTCCTTACCACTTCTCCATTTCTCAGGAAGGGATACCCAACTTTACATGTGATACTCTGATTGAATTCACAACTGTCCTTTTGGATTGCCTACAAAAAGAAAGAAAGAATTTCATCAGACATGCAGATGAAATACTTGAGTGCTTACTAAAGTTTTCTGAGTTGTATCTTGCATTCAGTCTTACAAAGATTTGTCTTTCCATTCAGTTGGAAGAGTCACAGTATTTTGCATTTACCTGTCTTTAAGCGTATGAAGATCTGAAATTCCCCTTAGGTTAAGGGTAACTTAAGGCTAATAGCCTACAGTACTTTCTAGTGTAGGTTTTTCCCCTTATGTGTGAGTCCCAATAGCATGTACCCCACAGGTGATTTGGAGGTTGGTGGAAGAAGCCACCCATACATGGAAGCCCACAGTGAATGGTAGTCACTGAGGAAATTAGCACAGTGTGTAGAGCATCGACTCTGTCCTGGGTTCAGCAACCTTTGGATCCTGACAGTTGGATCCTACCAACTGTTAGTTTTGTCCTTGTCAGTATCTCTCCTTCTGTGGGAATCATTTACTGTTGTGTACTAGCCTATTTCATCAAATTTAAAAGATGCACTGAGATAAATGCAGAGAAAAAGTACAAGAGTTAAGGTGCTTGCCTTGAATGTTTGCTTTTGTTTCTGCATGGTCCCCAGAGAAAAGCCCTGGGCTGTTCCTGAACACAGCAAGAATAGCTCCTGAACATTACCAGGAGAGATCCCCTCCCCCCAAATATAAAAATAAAAAAAAATAATGCTCCAGGAGTAATAGATTCACCATTATCTTATATAAATATGTTTTTCAAGTAGATCTTAGTAATTATGTCTCTAAAATTTATCATGATAAAAGGTGAGATGGCAGAATCATCTGAATTTGAACAAACTAGATAATAGTTTTAATATTATTGAAAATAAAAATCTTGTTTTAAATATAAGTCATTATTGAAAATTCATATAATAGATGCAGAATTTTAATTCTTGTGTGTGCATTCAGAGATCAGAACTAAAAGTAAGATGCAAATTTAGAAGTCCCAATTATCCCATACATAGCATTTTATATTAGTGTGAAGAAAATCACAAAGACCAAAAAAACTTTTGTCTGATGGTAAGATAGTCATTTATAATACAACTCTCTTGCCAATGTAAGAACAGAAAGAAATAGTATGGTGATAATTTTTGCACTAATATTTTGTTGTGTCCAAATACTTATGTTCCTTTTTTTTCTCTTAAAATGTCATTTTTGAATTTCATTTGTAATATTTATTTTTTCCTTTGACTCAATCTCAATTTCAGATATTTAAGGAACTTACAATTCAGATAAATCAGTGCTATTTTCCCACATACTAAATCCAAGAAGGGCTGCACATTTCTAGAGAAGTATATAAAAATCAAAGCTTTAAAGAAATGGTTGATGCTTTTGACACTTTGCGACTATTAATTTTATACAAAATTATCCCCTACTCTTTTACAACAAATAGAATAAATCAACTGGTGCAGTAATAGGAAAAGTAAGTTAATGAAAGTCAACTAAAAAAAAAAACACCATAAATTTTTACCTCAATTCCTGAAAAAATTAAGTTTGGAGAATAATTTACTATGGTTCTAGTATTATAGGCACTGTCCTTTTTATTTTTGACTGTAAGACTAATGTTGAGTTTATCATTGTGAGACTTGACAATCAGCAGATCCTTTTCTGTGGTGGACACTTCTAGGGCAAGGTCTGAGATACATTTGTCCTTTTTTCCACAATCTTTGGCAAAGGGAATCTGAAATGGACACAGAAAAGAATTAACATTTTTATTTAAACATTATTGACAAGTATCCTATTAGTGTTTTTGATATTTATAACAGATTACCAAAATAGGTTAAACTAAACATAAAAAGCACAAATTTTGGGTGAGTCTCAGGGACCACTGTGTATTAGAGATCAAACCTGACTTGGCAAGGTACAAAGCAAGTACCCTACCTGCTGTACTATATCTCTGGCCTACCAAAGATATTTTTTTAAAAAACAAACCAGAATGAAAGAGGTAGAGAAACAAGCAAACAAACCAGAGAGGTAAGAAAGAAAAGCACAGGGGCCGGAGAGATAGCATGGAGATAAGGCGTCTGCCTTTCATGCAGAAGGTCATTGGTTGGAATCCCAGCATCCCATATGGTCCCCCGAGCCTGCCAGGAGCGATTTCTGAGCATGTAGCCAGGAGTAACCCCTGAGCACAGCCAGGTGTGACCCCCCCCCAAAAAAAAAAAACAAAAAACAAAAAAAAAAAGGAAAAGAAAAAAGAAAGAAAGAAAAGCACAAATTTCACTGCAGAAATCACCAGGCATTTTGTTTGTTTGTTTTTGGGGTTTGGGGCAACACTCAGCAGTGCTCAGGGGTTACTCCTGGGTCTGTACTTGAAAATAGCTCCTGGCAGGCTTAGGGGACCAAATGGAATGCCAGGGATCTAACCAGGGATGGTCTTGGGTTGGCCACTACAAGGCAAATGCCCTATACCTAAACTGTCACTCAGGCCCTTAATTGTTTCTAGAATTAATAGATAACAAACATTTACATTTGGGTACAAAGCCTTCTATTCCTTAAAAAATGAACAATTTTCTCAATCGAATATTTTATTATCCTCCACTTGCCAAAGCATAACAGTTTAAAAGAAAAAGTACTCTAGGATCTACATCTGTGAATGGACATTTTCACTCAACTTTAATTGTGAGTTATTTCCATTAAAAATAGTAAAATACTGGAATGTAATAGAACTCAGTCAAGAGGGCAGAAAATGAAAGGCCACATAATTAGGGGTCCCTGGACTCCTGTTCATAATGTTCTTCCTTTATCCATCCCATCTCCAGGAACTGCCCTTTACAGTCGTCTTTTAAATATCTCCGCATTTCTAACACTTCTGGTTCAGTCATCTTTATTTCTTCTCAATTGTGATGACAACTTCCCAACCGTTCTCTCTATCCCCCTTCTTTCCTCCAATCACTTTTCATATTCATGATGAAATGAGTATTAAAAATGACAAGTATAGAAACTGGAGAGATAATGTAGTAGGCAGGGCTTTTGCTTTGTATGTGATGGCTCATGTTTAATCCCAAGTACCATCAAGTAGTTCCCTGAATACCAAATGAGTGATCCCAGGAGTAAGCCTGGAACACTGCTGGGTGTTGCCTGAAACCCCCCCTCAAAATAATAAGCCCCCAAAACAGTGAAAAACATACCCTGATACAAATATAAATAAGAATTCTTTAAGTTAAAAAGAAAGAAGAAAGAAAACCACACAGATGCAATTTAAAATCTTCAATACAAATATATAGTCATTCCATTTTTAGTGTATGCTGCCGCAGAAAGTACAGAAATCTATATTCTACTGCTCTTAATGCAGTTTAAAATCTATGCAGGGACACAGGTCTGTAAGATTAGAGTCTGGTCCAATGTCTCCGGTCCATTTTGCCTTCATCCTTAACTTCAGGCAGTTGAATGAGTTTAATTTCTTTTCCATGTCAGCACTTTCAATGAAGCCTTTGGCTTAACCTTCTTCTTCCATTCTTATGGAGAATCATCCTCTGCCTCTGTTCTCATCACATGTCACCACTTTGGAGAAGAGCTGTGAGTCCTTCCCAGGCAGAAGTCTAAATAGCTCTGCCATCTCCCAGAGAAAGCACTCCATTACCTGACACCGGTTTACTATGTTAGGCTGTAGGTGTTGTACCTATAAGACGTTTCATAAGTGTATTTGGAGGAAAGGAAAAAAAAAAAGTGGAAGATAGGTGCAGAGGGGGAAATCCCAGAAACATTTGTTGTTTTTTTTTTGTTTTGGCTTTTGGGTCACACCTGATGACTCTCAAAGGGTACTCCTGGCTATGCGCTCAGAAATCGCCCCTGACGTGGGGACACCGGGGGATAGAACCACGGTCCATCCTAGGCTAGTGCAGGCAAGGAAGACGCCTTACTGCTTGCACCACCACTCCAGCCCCATCCAGAAACATTTCTAATGTTTCTTTAGTAGGGACCTCACTTCATCTTCTGCTCATTGTCTTAGGGAGGAGAAAGTTATCCTTTCCTATTCTCCTCTGGATGTACCTGTGGGAAGTACTTGTTCTTGTCTTCTGCTCTAATCTCTGTTCTGCAAGTGTTAGAAGATGGGTTCCCATGACAAAGGTCCAAGATTGCAGAGCATGATTGCTAAGTATTTTGTCATCTTGGACTTAAATCTGGTGAAGACACCCTTTAAATGCAAACTATGCCCCATAACCCAGGGTTTATGAGTCATGAAAGGGAGCTCTCTAATGGACTGACCCAGAGCTTGTTGGTACTTAATTTAAGCAAGGTAAAACTAAATATCATTTAGAACTTCCATTAAACTTTAACAACAGATAATTAGAAGCTGGGAAAGACTAAAAGAGTTCAATTCTTTAAAAACAAATAAGAAAAATATCCATTGATTTGTGTGTCTGTGTATTTTTCTCCTCTGATCTGGTCACAAACAAGTACTCTGAATTTGAAAATTTCCAACTTACATATTCGTGTATTGAATTGGGCAGAGCTTCATCAAGAATGGGCCCATTTTCAGGATCACTGAGATTAAAATCCAAAGTTATTCTCACAGAATCCCGGAAGTCATGCTTGTCCTAGAGGTTAAAATAGAAAATATATTACTGGTATAAAATTAATTATATTTTCTGAGGCTGGAGAGAGAGAAAAGTGGGTAAGACACTTGCCTTACATGTGGTTGAACTAGGTTCAATCCTCAACATCCCATATGTATCCCTGGACAAAGCCAGGAGTGATAACTGATTGCAGAGCCAGGAGTAAATCCTGAGTACTACTAAGAGTGGCCCAAAAACAAATAAAATAAAATAAAAATCTTATTGGATTTTCTGACCTAGTTCTAGATTCTTTCTCCTATCTCTGTGGCCCAAGTTTACTGGCCATTTTTGGGTGTCCTATTTGATCTATAACCCCATAAAATTTCTGTTTTCAGTGGAGAAGTTTCCCTCTGTCTGAAGAGTAACATATCTGTGGTGCATATTAGAATCAATTGACTCAACCCTCTTCTGCTCAGAAGAATCTGCTGCAGTGCTAGGTCACTGACCATGTCAGATACACCACTTTGATTTACTATATCCCAGTACTGTTTCTTTAGGGACTCTACTCAAACCACCCATAATATTTCTGGGATAGTTTCTCAATTTCAAAACAATATTCTTTGTACAAATAACCAATATTTTACATACAAAAAACTTAGCTTCCAAGAGACTAAACAAGATTGCCAAATCATTTGAAATTTGGGAAGCCAGAATACAAACTCTATCTTGGCTGACTCCAGAGTAAACTTCTAAAATACCCAATATAATTCAAAAGAAAATGATACTTGTTGAAATACTAGTTTAGGGGTTCCCAGACTTAATTGACACATTGCTCCCTTTACAAAAAAAGAAAATCTCTCAGTGTGCCCTTGGAGATTTACTTCCAGTAAGTGAATTAACAGAAGAGCTTCTGCCAAATAAATTTAGCGGTGACTACTGCCTCCTCGATCATTCTACTACGCCTGAGCACAGAGTTCGGAATGATCCCTTTACACAGCCAGATATAGCCATACAACTGAAAACAAAGTAAAATAAAATCTAATTTGACAGCCAAAGAGACTCATAGAAGTCAAAAATTATTATTTCAAGTTGAAAGTCTAAATCTTTGGAAAGAAGAAATGAATACTTGAAGAGACAAATTTCTCTATCACTTAGTACATGTGTCATTTACTGTTCTATAATATATGGAAACTTGGAAACATATTCAAGGAAAGGAGACAATAGTTTTATGAAATGCATTTGGAAATTAGAAATACAAATTTGTGGCATAAGAGAACAAAGTTTACATTATGGTATGTACTTTAGTATATAATCTTCAACTTATTTGATTATAATAAGACATCTCAACTTTATTCTTGATTTGAGTAAAGCAGCTATAAGATATGATTTACTTGCCAACATGTAGAAGAAATGTTTAGTGCATTTTGATTTCAGAACTGTGATGTTTCTTTGAATCTTTCTATCTTGAATTCCAGAGAAATAACTTCGAGATATCTGCCTTTGTGAATCCAATGTGACTCGGTATTGCATATCTAAAAATCAAAACAGGAAAAGTGTTGGAAGTGTTAATTTGGAGTAATTTCTATATGACCCAGTTCCTTAAAATGCCATTACAGAAATCCATGGACAATCAGTAAATACAAATTTTGCTTATTTTTGTACTGTACCATAATACAAAAATAAGTGCTACTGTAGAATAACAGATTTCACAGATGTGACTATAATATCAAAGAACTCTGTAAAATAACTCTGTAAAAACTGCTTTCTGGTTTTACTTTCAGAAGGTTAATTGCACTTTATAAAGTATATGGATAAATACATGCATACACATCTGAACACCAATGTAGCCCTCCTTTCTGACCATGCCTGACCATGCTTACTATGCTTATGTCACAGATTTTCACTTTGACTTTTTTCTTTTCTAATTTAGAAATGTTAGAATCTCTAGGGTATTAAAATGTTTTTAAATAGATGTATAAAGAACAGTTTTCCCTATTTTATAAATAGAAACAAAGCATTATATTAGCTCCATTTCATAAAATAGCATATTAAGAAAAAAAACAGAAAAAAATCAGTTAAACCATATATATCTATGTATATATATATATATATATATATAAAACATATATAGATATATTTGTTTTCTGGGCCACACCTGGCTGTACTCTCAGTTTATCACTTGGTTCTGTACTCAGGAATCACTCCTGTGGAGCCTTCTTTTCTTTGAACCCAATATACTTTAACATCATTATAACCCAACCTTAGATAGTGCAGCATGCAGGGAGGAGGAGGATAAACAGGCTGAACTGATGCCTGAGTTAAACATACTCCAATAAGTCTGACTCTATGAAACCAGGCTCATCTTCAGAGCCAAGTAAGAGGGTTTCAGAAAGGTGAGGCTGGAAAGCTTTCATGTCCTCTGCAATAACCAGTCTTAGGACGAAGAAAGAAGAAAGGGGTTGTGAAAGCCCATCAAAAGGAAAATTAAACTCTTGTGGAGCCTAATTTTCAAGCTCTACTTCCAAAATAGAAAGTCCCCAACCTTCAAGCTAATCAATTCATTATCAAAACACCCAATTTATTCATAGACAATAGGACAGTCAGAAAGCAACCATGGAACCATGGAATGTTAAAACTATCACATACGTGCATGTGGTTTCTGCTCTAAAATTTGTTGGGATGTTCACTTAATCCATCTGCAGTGCAATTTTCCAAACAAAACAAAACAAAACAAAACAAAAAAGTATTCACAGGGCCAAAGGCAAAGTACTACAAGGGGAATTACAGTATCATCACTTTGGAGCACTTCTGTTGTCTTCCTGTCTAAAAAAATCTCTTGCTCTCTATGTCATACTCACCAGCTTTGTAAATAATGTCTTCTTTGGACTTTAATTTCACATCAAAACACACAGTGGCATTTATGCATACTGTCTCAATTCCTTCCATTTGGCAGTTTTTCTTTTGAATATTCACTTTATTGGGCTCAAATTTCATGGTCACTTTAACTACAGCCACATCTCGAGACCTATGAGCACAGAAACAGCAGTGAAGATTCATTCCTGGCTTTACTGAATAAATGTCATTGCCATAATTCAGGAAATGGCCTGTGGCAGAAGCAGAGAATGGAATTCTCCATGCAATACTAACAGTCAGGGTCCTACTTCTCTGGAGAAAGAAACTTGAACACAGAACAAATGATACCTGGTGACCAACATGATCATTATCCAAAGACCTTGTTGCAATGAATAATTTGACTATGGAAGAGAAGGGAAAATTTATTTTATTTTAGTCACACCCAGTGATCCTCAGGGGTTACTCCTGGCTAGGTGCTCATACATCGCTTGGGGAACCATATGGAACACCGGGGATTGAACCCAGGTCTGTCCTGGGTCAGCTGTGTGCAAGGCAAACGCCCTACCGCTGTGCTGTCTCTCAGGCCCTGAGAAGGGACATTTTATATTTGCTACACTTTTGCTTGTTTTTCTCCTGTTGCTCTTTATTTTTAATAAACACGTCTTTAGTACAAAACTCAGAAGGGTTGAAAGGAAATTATCATCCCTTATACTTCTCACATCAAAGCTCATTTTGCTCATGAACAAAATAGTATCAAACTGTTCAGGTGAAATCTGAGAATCAAAATTTTCCTTTGAGAATCTGAGATTGGTTATATCCTAAAAGAATCTAGAGGCAGGGCCAGAATGGTGGTGCTAGAGCTAAGGCGTTTGACTTACAAGCGCTAGCCTAGGATGAACCACGGTTTGATCCACCCTGCATCCCATATGGTCCCTCAAGCCAGGAGCAATTTTTGAGCGCATAGCCAGGAGTAACCCCTGATCATCAAAGGTGTGGCCCCCAAACGAAAAACAAACAAACAAACAAAAAAAGAATCCAGAGCCTCACCCATCCTCATACTCCACTCCTCCCTACATTCCTGCTGGGAGCACTCAAGGTTATGGTTATTTGGACATCTATTTTTTGTCGTTTTTGTTGTTCTTTGGGCCACACCTGGTGATGCTCAGGGGTTACTCTTGGCTATGCACTCAGAAATTACTCCTGGCTTAGGGAACCATATGGGTCCCCACAGGAGATCGAACCCTGATCCATCCTAGGTTAGAGTGTGCAAGGCAAAAGCCCTACTACTGTTTGTGCCACCGCTCTAGCCCTATCACTGGAATCTGGACTGTCAATTGGGCCTCAGGTAATGCCTTTCACATATATACTCTTAGTCCTTCCTTTAGAATTGCCAGTCTTGTTTCCAAGTCCCACTATGCATCTTTGGTCTATTCCACTGACTAATGACAGGGTCCTAACTACTCTGTCATTTTGGTTCATTACTATAAAAAAGTCCTGAATGAGGGGAGAAAGGCCTTACATAAGTAAGAACCACTTTTTTGGGTTGTTTTATTATTCCACACCTGGTGATGCTTACAGGTTACTCTTGGCTCTGTCCTCTATGCTCATATCATAGTACTATCTAGGAGGCTGGGCATCTAATGGGGGTCAGCGACACGCAAGGCATGCACCTTATTCCCTGTACTACTGGCCTTCACAACAGAAAGTGAATGATACCTGGTCTAGGGACCGAATTTACTCCATGTGGGGAGGGAGTAGGAGAGATGAGAAATTGGAGATGGGGAGGCCCTGAGACAACTGTGGTCAAGGGTGTGGTGTTGGAACACTATTCATAAAATTCGACCATTAACAGTATTGCAAATCATGATGCCTCAAAGAATGGGCAAGATATATTTTATTGCATCTACCCATTTACTTTAAGGATATATGTCAGTTAATTTTATCACACTAAAGTCAGTCTAAACTAGGTAAAAAAAAAACAAATGGGAATCTTGTAGTCTTTGATTTTTAGGGGGACTTTCTTTCTCTAAAATTAAGACTGCATGAAAGTCATCATGCTCTTTTACAGGGCAACCTTTTTAAACTTCTTTCCCTGTGCAGCTGATTTCTGGTTTTAGCCTCCCATGTAGTGCTCAGGCTCAACTTTCCAGTGTGTCTTGGTCAACTGGCTGCCATTTCAACTGTGGGCTGAAAATGTGCTCCTGTTGAAGCCTTGTGTTGGCAAGAATGACCCGAGTTATCCAGTAGTATTTGGCCCCTAGAGCTGTACCTAGCAATGCTCATGGAACAATGTGATGGCAGACACTGAACTGTGTCTGGTGATGCCAAGCACATGCCCTAATCATAGTACTATCTCCCAGACCTGGTAATGCTTATTTTTATAGTACAATAACTAATATCTATGTATTGGTTTTCTAATCTCTTTTATCCCTATTTAACACTTTTCTTTACTCCTCTTTTAGATATATTTTTGTTTTTTTTTTGGGGGGGGAGATCATTTGAGGAAATACTTACTTTCTCCTAAATTACATCAAACCAATCATTCATTTGTAATAATCAGCATGTTGTATTATCATCAAGATACATAAAATAAATATATAGTTTTGCTTATTCAAATCTTTCTTTCATGTATTACATTTATAACATTTTAAAAATGACATAGACTTATCATTAAAACTATATTTGATATTTTTAGTCACTCTCCCCAAATACATTTTTGGCATTTTATTTTTGCTTCCATTTTAATATTACCCCTGCCTCTGCACTGAGGGACCACCTCTGGTGGAGGTGGGGGACACTATGAGACACTGGTTCGAACCAAGTTAGACCACACTGAGGCAAGTATCTGAATCCCTGCACTCTCTCTCTGACCTTGATGTGTTTTTTTAAATTGCTAAATCTAACTCTATAACTGTTGTTAATCAATAGCTTGATAAATTACTAGATATATAATAGTCATTGTTATGGTTATTAAGGCTTGGTTAATTAACATAACTTATTGACTAGCACTTTACAAATTAAATGCAAACAAATTGGAGACAGGAAGCATTTCAGAATCTGAGCAAAGATATTACTGAAGATGCTTTTAGGCTGGATCAACAATATAAAGAGTGTGTCTGAATTAGGTACATATGTTGTTTCTTAAACACCCCTCCTCCTATTCTTCATTCCTGGCAAAATAACCTAAGAGCTGTGCACACAATAGAGACTCCAAAGAAAGTGTGTCTATTTAGTATCTTTATAGTATTCACTTTTAAGATTCATTGACACTTTCATCTGAATGAAATGCACAATATTTACTTGAATAATAATAACAGGAAGCTGATCTTCGGCATGACGTCCGCTTCAAGGTGACTTAGAGCTCAGCCATGATTAGTGAAATTTTTCAGTCACTGGATGCTACTAACATACTTACCAGAAGAGGGAAGCACCACCAAGGCCCCCGATGGTCACATCCGTTAGCCCATCTCCATTTAAATCCATTTCTCCGTGGATGGACTGGCCAAAAAATTTCAATGTCTCTCCATCTCCTCCGGATGCAATACGCTGTGAAAATCCCAACAGAGAGTTTTTTCATCTCAAACGTGTGTCTTCAGGTAATAAATCAATCTAAGACTCGGGTTGGTTCAGGAAAAACTGAAAGGAAAGAGCTTTTGGAAAGATGCCAGGGTGCGCCCTCCTGTGGAGATCAGGTGAATTGCCCAGATATTCCCAACCTTTTCAGGGTCACTGGCCTCATAGAGCAGGAAACATAATAGAAAAGTCATCCAGTCTAATCCTCCTGGAGAACTTTATGACCATTGACTTGATCTTCTGGTTCCTGTTTAGTCCCATTACACAGATACACTAATGTCACAGGAAACCTTGGAAAACGCATCAGTCAAGCAAGAGAAGCAGGGAATTGTCTGAGGGTCAATCTGGGGAGCAAAGACTGGACTTTGGGAATGGATATAAATAACACATTCCACTGAGTACATCTAAAAAATATGTGACCTTCTTTAGTGTCTGTCCACAAATGACCCAGAGAGTTAGGAGAAGACTAGATTCCATTCCACTCTCAGCCAAGCGCAACATCGAAAAAGCATTTGTGAACGTGGACTTCAAAGCAGATCTGTGCACCTCCTCCTACATTCTAAGTCTGGTACCTGTACTTCCTGACTTTGGGTCCAGCTAATAACATTTTTACTAGGCGAAATCTGAGCTCTTAGGAGATTCGGGATGTGGGCCGTGTCCAGCGGTGGATGTTCAGGCTTTAATTGCTCACAACTTTTTTTTTTTAAGTACTCACAACTTTTAATTGTGACTCCTGGTGGATCACACACAAAGACCATATTTCATGTAGACCTGGAGCTGGTTTGATACAAAGTGAGAACCTTACTCCTTTCCTAATAACATTTCAACAGACTCTGATGGAAAGGAGACAAGACTAACTATTACTCCCTAAACTTGGAACTTTTTATAAACCTTCCTTTGTATTCCATTAAAAAATCCATAACAAATCTATAAAAATTTGAGACCAAAGTCAACCAAATAAAATCACTTTTTCATGCTAAAATGTTCATGTATCACTTAGATAAAACTTGCTTCTTTTCCAAATAAAGGCATCAGCAAACACCTGCTCTATGGGCTCAGGTGGCTGAGATTCCCTTTATTTTAGATCATTTCAGACACAAGCAGCACTTCCGGTACTTGGGTGAGGATATCCTTACCCATCTTTGGGGTTTTAAATTTAAAGCTGATATTAGATATTTTTGCTCTTGTTTAAAGTTGCATCTTGATTTTATAAGCTGCTTTATAAAATTAATTCCTTGTATATCATTTAAATATCTCTCTTTTTAAGATTAAAAGTGCCAATGCCACTTCGCTGAATTTTTCAGGACAGACATGGAAGGGATCAAGTGTAGGACTCAAGAGAGAAAAACCTTCTTAATACCATCATGCTACAGTGGCTAACATTGTCTGTTTCTAGTTAGTAAATAATACCATGGATATTTCAAACAAAAAGAAAATCATTTATTAGCGAGATGGGAGTGTTGTTATTGAAATAAGCCCTTTATTGTATTCTTTCACTATTCATGTTAATAGGACTTTATGGAAAAATCAGATACAACTTCCTGATACAAAATATTTTGTAAGTTCTTTTGACTACAATTAAGAGAGAATCAATCAGTGTCAAAAGAAGTAATTGATGCTCTGATTTTCCTTTTGAGTTAGGTATTGAAATATATTTTAATATAAGAGTTGATTAATGCCTTACTAGGGTTATTTTTGTTTGTTTGTTTTGTTTGTTTGGGTCAGACCCGGAAGTGCTCAGGGGTTGCTCCTGACTCTATGCTCAGAAATCGCTTCTGGCAGGCTCAGGGGACCATATGGGATGCCGGGATTCGAACAACTGACCTTCTGCATGCATCTCTCCATGCTATCTCTCTGGTCCCCTTACTAGGGTTATTTAAAAACAATTACAATAAGACAATTAATTTAAGCTCTCCTATTTCATAGTGCATTAGACAACTTGATAAGTTGATATTTTTCTCAAGTAGAAAAAAGTACATATATGGATTACAGCTGTTAACTTATAAAAAATTTAGAATAGAATTAACAGAAATATTTTACAATTAAGCTTAATTACATAGGTACTTTCCCCAAAGAAAATTACTTACGAGAAATCTGTAAACCTTCAGAAACATAAATCAGATAAAAATAGAGTAAAATTTTCAAAATAAAAATGCAATGTGATTTTATAATAACATCAAAGATCTTGAATATAAAACAATTATCTCATCTCTTTTCTTGGCTAAATAATTTACTTAATGTTCTTTTATTCCGAAGTAATCCCTCTGTTTAGGATCAGAAGTAATTCTGAAGTAATCCCTCTGTTTAGGTATCCAAAAGGATTGCTAAAAGTGTACTTGTTTTGTTTTAGAATTTTAATTAAAAATATTTTTAACCATTACGAAAAATCAAGTGGCAATAAATACAACAAGTAACAAGTTAAAAATAAATAAATCTTTCTGACAGAATGACAGCCTGGCTCTAAAAGAGAAAGATAACTGCTGACTCTTGACAGCAGCCTGGTCTCAACTAAAACCTCTGGTTCCTACTTGGAATTGGGGCGGATATATTCCCTTTGCTACCTGAAAGCCCCATTCTATTCCATAGTAACACACGACACACTCCAAAAGAAACAGCCCAACTCCACAAACTAACTGTATCAAATTGCCAAGCCCCCACATTTGTTCCAGATCTACAGGTCCTGGAGCTCATGGCATATGTAGCCGCATGACACCTCAAAAATTATATAATAGGGACAGTCCATTAGGATCAAAGCAAATCTGATGGAAAAATTGCCTAGAAGACCACTAAGCTCAGTGAGCCTGAACAGTAGCATAGAAGGCTCAACTAGTACTAAACACCACCCAGTAAATGCTCAGATTATGACTTCAAAAGCATCGAGAGATATAACAATTGTTACAAATTGACCCAGACTGATCTAAATTTTTACAATTCCATTAGCCTTTCTAATAAACAATATGAAGTAAACTTAGTGTATGTACCTGCAAGGGGACAGTGTAGAGTGGTGTCAGGACACTGATAGAGGGAAGGTCACATTGGTGGTGGGGCTGGTGTTTGGACATTTACTGTCTGAAACAACTGTATTATGATCAACTTAGTAAATCAGGGTGTTATAATAGAGCAGTTATAAAACCTAGATGAAAAGATAAAATACAGAGTAATTCCTCTATGAGAAAAGATTAGATAATAATTAAATATTTTTTTCTCAATAGTGGGAACAAGGAAATGAAATAAGCCATAAAGACAAGTGCTGCCAGGTATGAAGCCAGGACTCACGTCAGGGGTCAGGGGGGGAACGTGCCTCCTCCATCTCACCTGAACATACTTCTTCTGCAGCGTCCTGCCGTTCCCATGGTAGACGTACGCTGCTCCGCCATGGTCATCTTCCAGGGGAGCCCCGATCACGACGTCATTAAACCCATCCAGATTGAGATCTTTCACTGCTGCAATCGCTGTTCCAAAACGAGCCCCACATGGCTCATTTTTGTTTTTCTTTGTGCAGGACTTGTCCTTTAGAGATGAGCAACAAGTCTGCTTAATGGGTTCCAGGCTCATTTGATACTCAAACCTTGTCTGGAAGAAAGATAAACAGGATACTCAATGTTTCTATTCAGACTACAGCAGAGAGGAGTTTTTTTCTAAGTACATAGGAAATCGGTACTATTAAAAACCAGGTGTACATCAATGATGGCATTCATAACAAATTCTTAAAAAGTTTGGAAGCCTAGCTGAGAGAGATAAGATTTGAATGAATGGATTGGATGTGAATAGGGAAAGAGTTTATGAAAATTGCCTATTTCTTTTGATTTCAAATAGATTTTCTTTACTCTCTGCCACACACACACACACACACACACACACACTTTTTAATGCAAATGTTATTGACATGCTGACCAGAATCCATGATTAAATCAGACCAGTCATTAAGTCAGACAGATTAGTAAATTTTTCTTACAGTGTTATTTTTTTTAAAAAATAAAAATAATATTTTACATTCCAAAGAACAAAACTTGGAGATTTTGCATTCCTTACTAGCAAACTAATTGTTCAGTCAGAAACTTGAAGGGGTAGAAAGCTAGATGAGCTGACAGCTTTATTACTCTTTCTCCCCAAACAGCTTTATTACTCTTTCTCCCCAAACGAGTGAAAAATTAGATTCACATGAATTATTTAAGATAGAGCATGCCCTGAATTTCTCTCAAGCTCGTCATTGCCATTACCTGATTGAGCGTGTACACATATACTTTTCCTTGCTCCTCTTTCTCTGACCCCATGTACATGGGTGCTCCAACAAGAAGAAGATCAGTGTTAGAATCTTTATCGATGTCAATGGTTGTTAAAACGCTGCCAAAGTAGGAACCTATCTAGAATATAAAAGCAAAAAGTCTGATTAGTACCAGAAACTCTGCAGAAAGCAAACTCCTGCATTTCTTTTATTCACACTGACCTTAAAGAATATTTGAGGTTCATATGGCAAAGGAATGGAAATACAGAGATGGTGGGTGTTACCTAAGAGCTCTTGGAAGAGGTTGATGAAAGCTATGCTGGGCTTTCCTTGAGAATGAACAGTTAGAGATTTTGTCCCTGAGTGTAAGAGAAAGGATGCTCTTGGATATCGTGCTACCCTGTTTGCTTTACAAATCAAAAAATATCAAAATGATTTTTAAAGACACTAAGGTGATAGGTAATAGGAAGCATTCTGAAATGGCTTCAAATTTTTTAAATTTGGTAATATGAAACTTTGACATAAAATACATTATGAGGAGCTGAATTGCCATATGCCACACATTTCAGCACCTACTCTTTACAGAAAGTTTTGTGCCCATGACTTCTGGACATCAAAAAACCACTAACATATTGTAATGGGAAACATCCTCTGTTTCCATTATATTACTTGTCATTAAATGATGAGGATGAATTTTTAAAAAAATTAGGAGAACTTACATGTCCTAATCTCAGTGTCATTATCTCTTTATCAAATACTGGTATGATTTTGCTATTTGATACCTTTTAACAATTACCTTCTTGAAATATCCTGACCTTATTTTCAAAATTAATTAATTAATTAATTAATTTTTATTTTTAGGCCACACCTGTAAGTGTTCAAGGTTCATCCCAGGCTCTGTGCTCAATATAGATTGGCTGTATGCAAGACCAAGGCCTTAAGGGCTGTGTAGTCTCCCTTACTTTTATTTTTGCTGACCAAATTCTGACATTTATCAACAATCATAGCCAACCCTTTCTTTTCCTCTTTTCTGCCTCCTTTCACTTTTTACACCTTCTAAATTTTGGCCTCTCTAAACTGAGATCAGCATTTTCCCCCATTCTCTGATTATGGATAGTCACTACTGCCCAAATATTGCCCTTATCTTTAATTGCAAACTATTCTGACTTCCTTCTTAAGCTTTTAAATCTATATTTCTTGGCATTGTCAGACATTAAAAAAAATCCCTAGTCATTAATTTTTCAAGATTCTTTGCTTTCAGGCTGATAAAAGGTAAAAAAAAAAAGAGTTTTTATAGTTAATTCATGACAAAGGGAAACAAAAAAAATTTTAAATCTGGCAACACAGGGCCTCATGCCCACACTGCATAATCACCTAGAGCTGAGCATGACCTGTATATAGCTCTTGAGTGGTCAGTCTGTGGATCCCACCTGATGATGCGTATGATTTTTTTATAGAGAAATAACTCCCTTTCTATTTTCTAATTTGAAATGGTTTGGGAGGGGTGTTGAGCCATACCCAGGGGCATTCTGTTGTTCCTCCTGACTCTACACTCAGAAATCACTCCTGGCATGCTCTGACATATGGAATGCCGAAGATCAAAAAGTGGGTTGGCCACATGCAAGGCAAATGCCTTACACACTGTGCTACCTCTCTGGACCCAGAAAATGGCTTTTTTAAATTTATCTTTCTATTTACTTATATCCTGTCTTTGTGTCTAGTTCAAATTCTACCTTATGAGTTTTGCAGCTATCTAGGTTAAAACTATCTGATGAACTTACTATCTGTGCCCCTTCCTTCCTTCCTTCCTTCCTTCCTTCCTTCCTTCCTTCCTTCCTTCCTTCCTTCCTTCCTTCCTTCCTTCCTTCCTTCCTTCCTTCCTTCCTTTCTTCCTCCCTCCCTCTCTTCCTTCCTTCCCTCTCTTCCTTCCCTCCCTCCCAACCTTCCTTCCCTCTCTTCCTTCCCTCCCTCCCAACCTTCCTTCCCTCCCTTCCTTCTCTCCCTCCCATCTTTCCCTCCCTCCATTCCTCCTTTCCCTCCCTCCCTCCCTCCCTCTCTTCCTTCCCTTCCCTCCTTTCCTTCCTTCCTTCCTTCCTTCCTTCCTTCCTTCCTTCCTTCCTTCCTTCCTTCCTTCCTTCCTTCCTTCCTTCCTTCCTTCCTTCCTTCCTTCCTTCCTTCCTTCCTTCCTTCCTTCCTTCCTTCCTTCCTCCCTTTCTCCCTCCCTCCATCCCTTTCTTCCTCCCTCCCTCCACCCCTTTCTTCCTTCCTCCCTCCCACCCTCCCTCTTTTCCTCCCTCCCTCCCACTCTCCCTCCCTCCCACTCTCCCTCCCTCCCTCTCAATGGTAACTCCTGGTTCTGCTCTCAGGGATCACTCCTGGCAGGGCACAGAATACCATATGGGTGCTGGGGACCCAACACGAATTGACCATGCAAAGCAATCACCCTATTTACTATATTATCTTTATAGCTCCTCACTAACATATTAATGTTTTGAATCTCTTTTCATATATAGAAATACATGTATGTTTTTATATAAGTTATGTATTTATGTCTATTATTATACGCCCCATACTTCACTTCCATTCAATAAGTGGTTTTGAGCCTATAGAAAGAGATATTTTTTATCCAACCCATGGAAACTATGTGGTATATTTTAGTTCTAGTACCATAGAAAGGTCAGTGAAACTTACACAGTGAGTGGATTCTCTGAAAGCAGTGCTTAAGCTTACCTGTTCTCCACTCAGCGTTTGAAGAATATTGATGTCTTCACCTTCCATCTTGTAGACAACCACCTGGCCTGTGTGATTGTACCGTGGTTGTCCCGCAATATAGATCACATCACCAAAAACAGTGGCTGAGTTCACTGTGTAGCCTAAGAAAGAGAAAGGACCCTTCAAATGCAGCTTAGAATAAACTGAGATTTGTTTTAAATAATTGGGAGTATCATATAAAAATGTTAAATTGACTTTAGTTTTGAAAGTAAAATCAGAAAATTCTAGGTAGCAAGAAACAGAATCTCTATTCTCAGCTAAACAACTCACTAAATTTAAATTGGCATAAGGGAATTATAATTGGGTTATAGAAATTTGTGTGTGCTTATCTGGAGATATTACTGACTAGAATGGAATTCTTAAAATAGATAATTTAATTTTAAGAATTCTTCCTCTATATGATTTTTCATAATCAAACTACTCTCAGTCCACATGAATGTTGGGCAAACATATCCAATCTCTTCTGAAGCCTCATCCCTCCTTTCTTCCTAGGTAACTTAACCTTACCTGCAAGACCCCGCCCATTCCTGAGAGGGGTCTTGGAAAAGGTAGATAAGGCCTTTGACCCAGGGGATTAGGCCCTTTTGCTCTTTTGGTCTTTTGCCAGCATGGAGGTCAAAGGGAAGATGGCTGAAAGGAGTTACGATGCAGGGCTATCTAAGAATAGCAATTGCTTAAAAGTTTATGATATAGGCCACACAATGTGGTGGATAGGGCATGAATAAAGCTGATGCTTCCTGATGCCTGTCTCTGGATGAGTCTGATTCTGCCGTTCACCTAAACCTGGGACCTGCCAGCTGAATGGGGATTGCGGAGCCACGTAGCCTGGGATGGCAGAGAAAAATCCATCCACCTCTATCCACCACCATAGTTAATTTATTATGCTACACTCTTCATTAGAATCCATACAAGGAAATATTTTGAAAGTCTCATGTCATATTTAGAACAATATTTGGGGAAGGATAGGAGCCATTTTCTTCTAGCTCCCTTTCTGGGCATTTTTCTATTCTAGAAGATATTTTGCAGCATTAGACTTCATTTTGGCAAAATTTTGGGAAAATTAACCTGTGATCCTGCTAGCAAAATGACTTCTGACATAGTACAAATATCAGTTCAGCACAGAGTAGACAACATACTACAACATTTCCTTTCCTGGGCCAAGGAGGAGTCTTATATTTTAAATACACTTGTCAAGAATGAAGGTTCTTTAAGGTATTTTTTTGTAATTATATCTTAAAATCTCTGTCTCTTTCAGGCAAACACTAACTCACACTTTGGGGGGAATAATAGAATTCTTCAAGACTTTTTATTTTTAAGGAAGGTAATCATGTCATGAGATCTGAGGAAAAGAAATGTATTGTAGAGTTATTCACTGAACTCTTGAGTTTCTCAGAGTAGCAAAAATGTCAGACATTTTGGAGACTTGTCTCTGAATTTGTAAATACTCAGTACTAATGTCATTAACTTTCAGTATTACACAGAACATAATTTTGTGTTAGATTTTTATTGCTGTTCTAATAAATTGCCACAAACTTGACACTTATTGTATTAGAAACGTATAACTTTAAGAATGCTTAGAAGACATGGATTTCTCCGGGGTAAGATCACCATGAGGGTATGACTTGAGGCTCCTTCCTGGAGTCTCTAGGTAAATTGATCTTCCTCTCCTTTGTGGCTTCTAGAGATAAAATCAATATTCTTTGGCTTGTGCCATTCCCCTTCTCCCACTGGTCCCCCTTCATCCTTTAAGAATATTCCAGGTCATTTTTATATTGTTATATTTTTTCTGAACATATCCAGAAGTTTTTTAAGAACCCGTGCAGTTAGACTGAACCTAACCTAGTGTACACTCTCCTATCCCAAGATCCGTAACTTAATCACATTCACAAAGTCCTTTTTTCCACATCAGGTCTAGGTCTGGGGATAAAAACATGGACCTCTTTGGGGTATACAGTCTACCATATCCTAGTAAGAGGATAGAGAATTATTTATTATGTAACTTTTATAATAAAAATATAACATCTATTGAATGTTAATTTTCAGATGCAATCTTAGTGTCTTATTAGGCACAATTTAATTTAGTGTTCATAGAAAAAACAAATACATATATATTTAAATATATATTCATATGTATAGATGAAATTTCTGGATCGATGTGATATGAATATTTTCATGGTTCTGTACGTATTTTGTTAAATGAATTTCCTAAGAAGTTGTAGAAATTTATATTACTATATAAGGTCATATATAAATTCATAGTTTTAATTTATATACAGGCATGATACATGAGGGTTCAAGTTTTTGACCTAGAATATAAAGAAGACTCAGCTTATGTGGTTTTCTTTATTCTAAAATATTCCCTATTTCAGTTTCAAAGAAACTTGGAATAATGTGAAGAAACTTTAGAAGATTTCTAATTTAGCCTTCCTCTCATTTTAGGCATTCTAAGCAATTCCACATATAGCGGGTTTTTTGTTTGTTTGTTTGTTTTTTGCCCCGGACTAGCGTTTTCTTAGTTTAAAAAAATATATAAACTTTTTTTGTAAGCTTCATATATTTAAAAAGACGTCAGCTTTATCAGTAAAGAATAGTAACAAAGTTTATTAATGGTTATCTAATTTCTGAATGGATTGACCAACTAGTAACTTACAATTCTGGTCTATCATTGTAAGTTATCATTTAGATAAGTTGATTGATCTATAATAAGGCATCTTGTAATAGTGAAATGAGCACTAGAATAAAAATGTACAGACTAGATTCTAGTTCAGAGTTGTTATTAGCAGCTGTGACAAAATTTTTCCATTGCTTAATTTCTTGGGTATTAATATTATTAATATTAATGGTATTAATGTTTTGGGTATTAACTATTTGGCTATATACAATTAGGTATGTTTTTATGTAAAATATAAATATCTGTGCCCATTATTTTGTTTACCTTGTAATACTAAAATATTTAAAAGACATGCAGTATACATTTTGCTTTGTAGCACCAATTTTTTCAAGTTTATATATATATATACATATATATGTATATATATATATATATATATATATATATATATATATTGTAATGAGAGGGGTGGGAAGGCTAGCAGGAGGGATTTATTTTCTGAAATCTCTGCCTTAGACAATCTTTTCCTGGAAATCGTGGTTTAATCTTTTCTTTTATATTATATAATGCACAGAACAATAACATGTTAGTTGTTACTTGCACAGGGCAGAATGTAATAAGACTTTTTATAAAGAGTAGTTTTTTTGGGAACTCAGTTCTACATATTTTAAGGGATTTTAATACTTTATCTCTGGTGCTGCCCATTATATACTTAATAATTTTAAAAGTCTTGGCCTCTTATTTTTCAAAAGTCCTTCTTCCCAAGTAGTCTTAATTTGTACCTTTACAAAAGGAAAAAAATAAAAAGACCTGTGAAAACTTGCCACTTTTCTTATAAAATTCAAATAAACTGGGACACAGAGAGACAAAGACATGCCTCAGGGCAGAAAAATGCTACCTAGGAATCCTTATGTACTGAACTATGAATACTGAAAGGTATTTTTTACTTACCATTGATTCCCAGAATCAAGGACACAGTGATGGTACTAGAGGGACCTCTAGATTATATTGAGAAAGTAAAAACAGAAACCACAATTCAAATGGCCCTTTTGATCTGAGGCCTTCTCAGCTATTTACATCTAGTGATACAAAAATCCCCTAGGACCCTGGGCAACTCCTAGCCTTGCACAAGTCTATGAAAAGGCAGTGACAGTAGCATACCTTCTTGTACCAGTCAAGTCTCTGGAAAATGACTGAGTTTAATTTAAGTTCAATAGTTGTCAGATTGTGAAGAGACCTGGTAGAGAAGAAGCCATGACAAAATAACTCGAATTATTTTGTAAGATTTATACCCATTGAAAGAAACTAATAAGGAGAGAGGATATTAAAGGAAATTTGGGAGTCTGATCTTTAGGATATAGGCTGAGCCAGGATTTTTATTTATATCATTATTTCCTATCTACTAGGTCCCAAGCTCTTCTTGAAGGTAAAGAAAATTTCAGAAACACTGAGACCTCAGAGTGCCTGTATCAGGACTCAACTGTTCTTTGCAGTAGTCAGTCCTTTTGAGAAAGATTAATTTTCACCTGTTATTTTAGCTAAGGCTTCTTTAAGACTGGAAATACATGAAGTGTTTGTTTGTTTCTTTATTGAGTGCTTCTCAGGACTTATTCCTGGCTTGCTAGTTTTGCTTTGGGGACCATATGTGCTGAAGGGGATTAAAATTTGTGTGCAAGTTGATTGTATGCACTGCTTCTTTGGCCCAGAGTCTGGAAACCTGAATGGACCCTGTAACATGTCTAACTCTTGAAAGTGGTTCTGTCTTACATAGTGGTAAGTAAGCCTAAATAAATAGAAGAAATAATGCAAATAATAATAATTAGATAATTAGAAAACAGAAATAAAAACCATTATTTTTCTATCAATCACAATCAAACATTACCTAAATAAGAAGCAAGAGGTTCATTTGTTTCTGTGGGATTAACATTAAAGCTGTTGTTTTGTGGGATTACAATCTGATCACTCTTCTGCATGACAACTGTTCCATTCCAATCGTAGGCTCCTACTGCTCCAAGCATGACCCATTCCTGGCATACAAATAGAGTACAAAGATACTTAGCAAAATTAGTCAGAGCAAACATACAAAACTGACAACAGGAAAGGTGCCATTCAAAGATAAATAATTAAAGTAGCAGATCCCCAATTCTCTGATTCACAATTTAAAACAATCATTGAACTTGATGAGATACATATATATATACATATACATATATATGTATATATATATATATATATATATTTTAAAGAAGCTTGTGAAATGTCTTTTTACTATTTGGGTTAGAATTACCACCATGATGTAAATGGACTAGCCAGGACCAGCTAGAAGCACTTGTATATTGATGTATATCACATTATTACACTAGTGTAACAAACTGGTATTAGGTTTGAGAAAAAACTCATTTTCATCTACTGGATACATACCTGTGAATAGAGAAAAAAAACTCATTTTCATCTACTGGATACATACCTGTGAATAATGAGCACTGAAGCCTGTCTGAGACATTTCCATTTCAAATGAAGCTGTTGACTTGTCAATTGTAGCTGTAAGTAGAGGTGGGTGGGGGTGGAGGGTGAAAAGCTTGTTAGGACACTCCTGATTGGCTGAAGATAGCTCAAGTCAGAAGTTACCAACTGAAAATTCAAACATCATCAGAGTATTTTCAACCATAAATTTCTCAACACAGAATTCCTAGGTAGGGCTGGGAGGAGGCTGGATGTAGCTGCAGGGCTGTGCCTTACATTCTTGACCATGGGCTTAACCACAATTACAGAGTAATAAGAACTCTCTCCCCAGGTCCCTGTCCTTATACTCAGCATACATGGAAATCCTAGGATGCTAGAGTTGAAAGTTCTGTGTTAAACATTTATCACATCTGTACATCTTGAGAACCCTGTTGGATTTAGGCTCAACTTAATGTTATCAGGTTTATTAAGATAAAAGTAATATTAAAAGAGCATCTTTACTCTACCAATTCTATCCAGCTTCATGTTCACAAAAATGCATTGTTTAAAAGAGAATGTAGAGATTCAAAGTTTCCATTTGTCCTTTTTCTAGTTGTTTTGCTTACAGATGATAAGGAGACTTTTAGGTAAGGTATCAGATCACATGACATTCAGTCACTTGTATTTATTTATTTATTTTTAGGCCTCCTATACCATTTCAAAGATGTAATTACCCCCACTAAAATGCAGGGTAAATCCAGACCATTCTAGAAAAATGTGCTAATCTCAAAATATTCACCAACCCCCCCAAACCACAGCATCCTGAGGGGATTGAGGGAATGTTGATTTATTTGCTTTCAGTTGGGAGTGACTGACTTATTTGGCCCTGCAGATAAGTTAAAAATAGCACATAATGTTGAGAAAGTCAGCCTGTCCATTCATTGAGGCATGAGAACAATTACATTTGTGAAATCAAATTTATTTACTAGCTATTTACTGGTATAAATTTGCTTACACATACATTAGTAATTGCCTTTTTATGGGAGTGGATTAATGGAGGCAATCAATTATGAATTCAAATATATCATTTTAATCTCACCTACAAATTGCCACCTCATTTAAATAACTGAGAGGCACTTTGTCTTTAATGTAAACATTTATTGCCAGTCTACAAAACTTTAAGACTTAATTTGGCAAGATTAATGTTAAGAAGGAAGCAGCTAAATCCTGTCTGTTTCCACTTTCTCCCCTGACCTTCTGCTTACAGCTGAGAATAGAAAAAGAAATTATTTGGTCATATTGAATTAATATATAGTGTTGTTAACACACTGTACATCTTTAAACTTGTTGCAGTAAACTCCTAGCTGAACTGTTCATAGATGCCAAGAAAATACCAAACACAGTAACACTTTTGCTTAGGAATTTTAACCTCATGTTTGATGAAAAAAAAGAGATATTATACTATTTTCTGATTTTGTTTGAAAGTTTGTTTGATTTTTAATCACACCTTGTGGTGTTCTTGGAATACTCTAAACTCTGTACTCAAGAGGTGGTGTTGAGGATTGAATCAGGGCTGACTACAATACAAGTCAAGTGCCTTAACTTCTCTACTATTTCTCCAGCCTACCCATTTACTGATTTTACTGGGCAAGTTGCTGGCATATTTGCCTCACTAGATGGCATTGGCCCTAATAGCAGAACTTTCATAGTTGTTTTTATTTATTATCTAAATAAATGCTGATAATAGGAAATGGAGATTAGCAAAAGAACAAGAAAATAGTCTCTTTCTGACCTCATTTTTTTTTTTAAATCAGGTTAATCAAAAACACTTCTCTTGATTAAGCCTGAAAGTATGGCAATAAAGATGTGGAAGATATTTTTAATCTGTGGAGTTCTTATAAATGCTTTTTTCTCTCTCTTTTTCAAAATAGAGACTTCTTGGAGTGTGGGGGAACTGCAATATGTAAGTCTCATGTGATTAGGTTAAAAAAATTGCAAATGTTATTTAAGGCCAATTGATCCCTTTTCTAGCCAACAGTTGATGCAGACTGATTTCTACAAAACTTAAATTATACTTCCTGAGAATGAGATTAAGAACTGAGAGTGTATTGTGTGTTTAGCTAAATGTAACTTTTAAGTGGTATTTACAGAGTGTTTCAGTCATATCTTATACAATTTTATTAAAAGTAAAAATGCACAATTATTTGGAAAACCTAACAGATTTTCTTCTTGCCAGCTAAATCCAAGCTAATGTTAAATGATATTGGATAGCTGAAGAGATGACTTATACACAGAACACAGGGCAGCCAAATACCTCTGAAGCAGCTGCAACTTTAGCTTGATAAATAACAACTGTTCTGTTTTGAAAAGCACAGAAATAAAGAAGTCAGGACTAGGCAAAAGAGAACAAAAAGAAATTATTCTCCAATATCTCCAAATAAAACTTTCCTTTTTTTTGGGGGGGGTGGGTGGGTTTTTGGGTTTTTGGTCACACCAGGTGGCACTCAGGAGTTACTCCTGCTTCTGTGCTCAGAAATAGCTCTTAGCAAGCATGGTGGACCATGTTGGGATTCGAACCACTATCCTTCCTGGATCAGCTGCATGCAAGGCAAACCCCCTACCACTGTGCTATCTCTCCAGCTCTTAAATAGAACTCCTTACCTATAGATTATCATCCAGTCATGAAGTGAAGAGACTGGCATATGTGCCTGAATATATATACTGAGGAGAATTGAAAAGGTGAACTTACATTATATATAATAAGGGTTATTTTGTGAAACCTTTATTTTATATCCAATGCACACTGGATCTCAAAATAAAATATACTGGTGATCATGGATCACTGTCAAAGATGGTTTGAAAGTCACTCTTCTAAATCATTTGCTTTTCTATGTAATCACCTTTCTGTATGTTTTGTAGTCACATTCTGCTCAATAAAAATAATCTACCTTTTTTTTTCACCATTCAATTATATCTCTTTCCCATTTTATCTTTGATTTCTATAATTAGGTAACAAGATAGAAACTAAGGTGTTTGTAAATTTCTATGTTTAAGATGCAGAAACAGAAATCTGTCAATTTGTCTTCACAAGGACTGAATCAACAGGTTCAGGATAGAGAATAAGGCTGGTGGCCTTTTCTCTGGGGTTGAGAATAGAGTCATATTCTCTAAGAATAAAATTATCAAGGAACAAGGAAAAGGAGGCTTTGCCACTTTGTTGGGTGTAGCAGTTCTGAAAAAAAATTTTTGTTACTGTTCTTATAAAATATCTAGTTCTAAAGTGATGTGTTGCTTGAAATCTTCTAAGACAGAGGAGGGAAAGCTATGATTCATTATTCCCAGTCACCATTCAAAGAGAAAAAAATATGGAAAAGTAATTCAACAGAATTAGAAACAATGGACTCATGTTTTGCTGCCATGGGATTTGAGGCAGAGTTCCATAAAGTCCCATAAAATAACTGGGCAAGAAACAAATGTTAGAGAAAACATGTGAACAAAGACATAACTGCATATGAAGATTTCCATGGAAACCCTACATGAAATATTTCTTAAAAGTATAATATAGTTTCTCCATTTTTCATACATTAACACTCATGCACCCATATTTGTTCTGCATATTTGCACTGTTTTCATCCTGCTCTCTGTTGGCACTTAACATTCAGGTACATAATGCTAGGTGGAAAAGCCCTCACAATAACAGACTTAGATAAAAGGGCATTGTTTCATGCTGGCAATTCTACAGAGTGAAAATACACAATAATGTTGAAGGGAAAAATACTAATCTCCCTCACTTTGGGCTCAAATTGTAGAGAGAGCATTCTGCATTAGGAGAAATAGTCATACCTTCCAGAGCAAATATTCTTTCTCCAAGAGCTTCAACAATAGTGAGTAGAGCTGCTTCATCAGAGACATTGAAAAAATGCTTCTCCGTTGGCTTACTTGCAATTGATTTTATTTCCTCCACAAATTTTTCTGTGCTTAAATTTCCTCGATTATAGCTGCCAAGAATCTAAGACACAACAAAAACAGCAAAATCCTATTTTAAATTCAATGTGTTAAATAAGTCTCAAGCATTTTGTCAATAAACCAGAAAACATACAGTGCCTTAGCATAATGCACTGTTTATGTTCCTCAATACTTCAGAGGAGTAATTTCAGAGTATGCATATTTCCTAGTATAACTCTTAAATACTGTAATTGTAGAGAAATAGAAAAGGCAATCTTGCTTATATGTGAAAGTTCTTCTCTTTAACGTGTCCTCATTTACTAACAGCCTCTTTATATTTTGACAGTTCAGAAGTAATCATAAAAAGGAATAATTTTATGGTTTCCCAATGTCTCTTGTTTTATCCCAGCCAGTGACCCCACTTTTTCAGGTAAAAGCAATTAACGAGTTGCTTGATCTTAAATCTTTTCAAAAAATCTTCTAAGGAACAATTCTATGTTAAAAATATCAAGTAGTGGGGCAGGAGCAATAGCACAGCAATGGGGCGTTTGCCTTGCCCATGGCTGATTGAGGATGGACCTGGGTTCGATCCCCTGTGTCCAATATGGTCCTCCGAACAACACCGGATGTGGCTTAACAACCAAAAAACAAAACAAACAAAACAAAAACAAAAACAAAAACCCGGTAATAGTCTAATTTAGCAATGAATTAGCAATGAAGAGGGTCAATATTTGGGATATATTCCTGTTTGTAACCATATGCTCATGGTAAGGACTTTTTTTTATAGAGAAAAGAGAGAGAAGACTTATTGGTCATCATTAACTATGCCATCATTTAGATATCTTAGCAGATTTTACCACTTTATTTCTTAAAATAGAATTAATTTAGATATAATTTATAGGCAATACAACTCATCCTGGGTCAAGGATGTAACAGCTGAGTGGTAGAGTACATGCCTTGACTACTTTACAGCTCTGGTTCTGATACATACATACATATCAAAACATACACAACATACATACATATCAAAATAATATAAAAACAAAAATCTCCACTCATCTTTTGAGTTTTGATTCTAGGAGTTTAAAAAACTAGTTATGGTGTTATAACATTGAATATAATTTAATAACATTGATACAAGTTATAACACTATAACATTGAAATATAGAATACTCATATCACCCCAAAATGTTCCCTCCTCCTTCTCAGGAAGGAAGTTATCCCTTCCTCTCCAACCCTCACAATCACTTATCCATTTATGTGTTGATGATACCTTTGCTTCTTTCAGTATGTCATGTTTCAGGGATCACAGCATGTGGTCTTTTGTGGCTGGCTTCCTTTATATTTGAATAACAATTTGAAAGACACTCTGTTACATATGTATTCAAAGATTTGGCATTACTAAATAAATTATCATTATTTAATACATCACAACTAGTATCTGGGGTTGTTCTCATTTTCAAGTGATTATGAATTAGTTGCTAGAAATAGCCATACAGAGTGTTTTGAGAACCTAACTTTTCTCTTGAGAAAATTCCTTGTTGAGAGCATAGAGTCCACAGGCAATTATATTATATGCTTAATTTAAAAGAAATTGTCATATTTTCCAAATGACTTTCATTTTGCCATTTTATCTTTCCACAATTTGTTTCTTTGCACCCTTGGCAATATTTGATATTGCCCTAGGCAGGGAGAAGCATCCCAGGGGATACTCTGGCACTTTATCTCTCTCCCTTATTCACCCCATTGCTTCCTCTTCCCAGAACAGTGATCTCTTCTGTCCTATATTATATTTAGAATGGGAAAATGAAAAACTGATACTTTTGTTAAGAAGCAAATGACTTTTCTCATGTAGAAAGTTGAAGAAAAATAAACAAATAGAATGACTGTCTCCAGTTTGGCTCTTTATGGCTTATAATGTACTTATTTTTCTCAGAATACATCATGGTTAGGTCTAGGATGAATCACTCTAATGTGCACTAAAGTGATGATGACTAAAGAGGATGTGCTCCAGCCAGTCAAGCAAGCAATGCTGAGTGTTTTTACAATCTCCGTTCTATGAAGAAAGGCAGAGAGGGCTGAGGTAGAGGTGAGGTGGGGAAAGGTGTTCTTCCTCATTCTCCCTTTTGCTAGAGCAGCCCAGAGGAAATTATATTTGCCTTGCATCAGCTCCCACGAGTCCTGTGCCCTAAGACACTCTCCAAGTTTCTCAATGTCCTTGCAGTTTCCTTGCTCCTTCACATAGGAAGTGTGAGGCCTCCTTCCCTATGTCTGTGGCTGACTGAGCTTCTTCGAAGTTGCCTACTAAGGCAGGCAAGATACCTAACTGGCACACTTTGGGCTGTCTCTTCATTTTGGGATAAAACTTATTTTCCGTGATTACCCTAGACAACACATTAGGAATTGACAAATCTCACAGAAAATCAAGACTTATTTAAACCTGAACAGTCACCATTGGTGCTCTTATTCACGTTAGTGATTCGACAGGAAACATGAATAAACTATCGTAGAGAATTGTCCACATAAGGAGGAAGAACTAAGGTCCATTTGCTTTTATTCTATTAAACAAACCCTCTCTCTTATTTACAAACAGTGGTTGAGTGGTTCCTCTTACAAGTGGCGAGCTCACTACAACTGGGTGGACCTGCCCTGGAATCAGAGTAGAAACATTAAAGGCCCACGTCTCCACGCTCCAGTCTTCAATGGGCTCCTGGTATTAGTCCTGGTATTAGACCTTGTTCAACACTGCATTCTCCATCTTTCTTTGGACTGTTAGGTTCTTGCGTCAGCAGTTTCACTAGACATAAACTTCTTTCATATTCATATAAGTGCAGCATCATTGAAAGTCACAGAGTTATCACTGAATGGCCTATTTCTTCATTTATAGACTATGGTTTAATACATGATATTCTGTGCTAAGGCATTGTTATCTTTCCTCCTTGACTCCTGTGAGACTATAGTATTCCATTTGCAATTTACGTATAATTTGATGAAGTTGCAAATATACAAACAGTCATACAGACATTTGTGTCATGGGTAATTTGTGCAAGTTGTGATTTAAATGGCCTCAGACCTTTAATACACTATGGGACAGGAAGAGGTATATGAATAAGGCAAAATGGCAAAAGTACCTGCATGAGACTTAAAAAATAAAATCAAAATGTCTCAAAGCAGGATAGAAACACATACTTAGAAGACAATATGAAAATAAAGAAATCCCCAGAACTATATTGACTTATGCACAGTTTTGAATTGTTTTGTGTCATAGAAAAAAGAAAAAATATATAAAGAAATGTATTTTAAGTCTTCATCCAAGTGTCTGGTAGCTTGTAAAAAGCATTATTTTCTATGAATGATAGGAGAAATAAAATAATTTTATAAGATAATGGCAAATTATTTCTATTTCACTTAGTCCAAACATATCAATCCCAGGCATTTGCTATTTTGCTAATATTTAATTGAAATAGTGAAACTCCCTTGAGACTGTTGTAAAGCCTACAATTACTGATTACTTTGTATGCAGTGCGGTGCCTTTTGTGCTCAAGTGATTGAAATGCAATGGTACTTTCTAACTTTTCATTTGAATGTTGAAGGTGACACATACTTTATAGATATTCTAATCCCAGTTATTATCATTTGAGATTAGAATCTGAATGTAAAACAGGCCTCTGCTAGCAATGTCTATTATACTCAATTGACAGACATGAGATTGTATTGGAAATGACTGAAGCTTTCTATCATGGCACATATATTTTCAATAGCCAGATTGCTTCAGAGTGTTGTCTCCTTTCAAAACATATCATTATTATTTCCAGGATCAAATAGTGGGTACAAAAAAAAAAAAAACAAACGGAATGAGTATAAGAAATAGTATAGGTAATAACTGGTTAAGTATGTTTAATGATATGAACAACCTTTTGTGTGAATGCACATGGGGAAATAAAATATATAGTACTTATTCCTAATTTGGTACAAAATGAAAAGTACAAAGCTCATTGGGAAAATAAAATAAAAATTGAGAAAGAACAATTATTGTTGAAGCGAAATTTTCCTATGTGCCCTTACTACTTCAAAGAGCAAATTCCATTCATTTCCTTCCCTTTGAGTTTTCAGTGAACTCATTGATTAAAGTGATTTAAAACCCTCAGAATTTTATAGTTTTCCAAAAAAAGATTAATGCAATTATAAAAATCTCTGTTTTAAACAGAGAGAAGATGAAGTAGGAATGATTAACTAGAATACAATGAAGGTAACTTTTCAGTGCAAGAATATTGAGGGCAGAAACTAATTCTAGAGTCATATAGAAAGTAAAGTTAATCAGGGCTGGAGAGACAGTACAGAATGTAGTACACTTGTCTTGCATATGGCCAAGTTAGGATTGATCCCTGGCACCCCATGAGGTCCCCAAGCCTAAGAGGGGTGATCTCTGAGTCAAGTGAACTCTGAAGATCACTGAATGTGGCCAATAGAAAATCCAACAAAAAGTAAAGGTGGGAGGTAAGGCATTTGCCTTGCATGCAGAAGGATGGTGGTTCCAATCCACGCAACCCATATGGTCCCCTGAGCCTGCCGGGAGCGATTTCTGAGTGTAGAGCCAGGAGTAACCCCTGAGTGCTGCTAGGTGTGACCCAAAAATCAAAAAAAAAAGTGATATAAGGTTAATGTTATGGTTAATTGATAACAAACATATTTTCTATTTGATCAATAATGGCAGCTGATGCTGATAAATTCAACCCAGGTTTTATATCTATGATAACTGGAATGGAAATCTCTTACCCTCTGGGGGTAAGAGAACAAATGATAAACACCTCTCCCTGAAGCATAAAGAAACTTTTATTTATTTATTTATTTATTTATTTATTTTAATTTTTATTGTGACCAAAGTGCATAACAAATCTTTCACAAAATTATTTATGGTACATTGTGACAATGAATGAGGGGCATCCCACCACCAGTGTTGTCCTCCCTTCGCCCCTGTTCTCAGCATGTATCCCATGTCTCCCTCCTTTACCCCCCAGAATACGAGTGTATCTGGTCTTCACTTTACAGCTTGTAGTAGATTGGGTATCTATTCTGTTGTCGTTGGAGATAAAAAGGATAAGAAAAAGAGAAGAAAAAATTTGATAGCAACTACCAAAAAAAAAGAAAAAAAAGAAGGAGAAAAGAAAGAGAAAAAAAGGAAGAGGGAAGAAAAAAAGAGAGGAGAAAAAAATGCACCCGGCAAAGAGAGAGAAAAAAAATCTCCAAATAATAACCATAGAGTGAAAAAGAAAGAAAAGAGTGGAAGAAAAATAAAGTCAAAAACTAACAAATCAAAGGAAAACAAGAAAAAGAAGGGGTGCTGGAGTGGCAGGGTTTGGCTTTCCCCCACTTTTTTTTTTTTTTTTTTTTTTTTGCATAGGCACAGTAAGCATTGAGGAAGAAAGGGAATTCCCAAGGCCTAAGAGATTTGGGTTTCTTCATCCTTGAAGCATACCATCAAGGGATCAACCACTGGCTCCATATATACTCATTACCCCATTCCAAGGGCTTTTTTGTGGTGCCAGAAAACTTTCCTCTCAGTTGTGGGTAAAAAGCACCTTTTATAAGTTAGAAAGTCAGCAGCAGAAAGAAAGAATTGGATTGCTCATCAAGTCTGTATTCTCCCTTGAACACATCTTTCTTGCTAGTCTCTTTGCTTGCTCTTTGGAACTTGTATTCTCTCTTGAGTACGTATTACCTCTCTAACCTTCCCATACACCTCTGCCTCTTTCTAAGTAAACACCAACAGCATTCATTTTGCTTTACCAAAAATAAAGGCGAGACACAGTTGTTATGTTTCAGAAATCAATAATGGAGATGACATAGTTGATTTGATCTCTAAGACCCCACCCTGCCACACCTCTGAAACACTATGAGTTTAATATTTTCTGGATGCAAAATCCTGGAGTTAAACATCCTTAAAAACAATATTTTGCAGGGCTGGAGTAATAGTATGTGGATAGGGCATTTGTTTGCCTTGCACGCAGCCAATGTGGATTGGATCCCAAGCATTCCATATGGTTCCCGAGCCTGCCAGGAGTGTGATTCCTGAGTGCAGAGCCAGGAGTAATCCATGAGCACAGCTGAGTGTGGCCAAAACAAAACAAAACAAAACAAAACAAAAAAAACATAATATTTATATACGGCCTATTCTGCCACTGTGCTAGATCTTTTTATAGTCATTATTTCACAGAGATTTTCTTGCACGACAGCAAACTTTTCTTCTAGAATCTCCACAGTAGTCAAAAAAAAAAAAAAACAAAAACACCAAAATACCTCAAAAAACAATAGCCTTTCCTTCTTTATTACAATTGAAAGAATCTTGAGTGCAAATATCATTGGTATCTTGTAGTAGATATTATAAAACTTGATTTTTTAATCCTTTCAAAAACTTTGAGAATTACAAATTCACAAATAATGTATATTACTTCACTAATTTTTTAGTTTTCTCATTCATTAGCTCTTTCTTATTTCCCCTTTCTCCTTTAATGTCTTCTTTTACACTTCCATAATTTCCCCACTCATTCTGCTCTTTTTTGTTCTCTTTTTCTCCCAATTTTAGTCCTTTTCTTACTTTAACTTCTTCAATCTCTTAATGCTTTGTTTCCTTGCTTCCTCTTTTATCATTCTTACTTTTGTTCCTTTCTTTCCATGACTTCTTGAGACTGTTTAACTTGGCATTAGACTGAGCATGAAGAACACAAGAGGGGTGAGACCTAATTTCCCCCCACAGAGTTTACTCCAAATAGAGAAATTTCTCCTTTTCTACCTTATTTGTAACTTTTATAACCACAAGATGTACACAGTGGACTCTGGATAGTAGGCTTTGAAAGTCACTTCCAGCTATGTACTTACAGCTATGGCAAACCGTTGAATGTTGTCATCCTCACAGTCTTGGATGACCTTTTTAAGATGATAGTTGTCATGAGACTCTCCATCGGTCACAATAACCATAACTTTATTAACACCTCTTCGAGCACCCCGTGCTTCAGTGAAAGCCTCCCTCCTGAAATATTATAAACAAGAGACAAACATCCCACAGTTGGCAAAGTGATAAATATATGAAAATATCTACAACTCTAAGTAGTCCATAGTCTTCCCTCCAAGATTAATATCCACAAACACTGTTCATTCTGGGAGGTCTGATGATGCTTCTCTGTAATAAGTTTATTTTTATTCTACATGATGAAGAGGCCACTGTTCTGCTAATCACCACATGTCCCAAATACAAAAGACAGCAGGATTGCATTCTTTGGCAACTTCAAAGGGAGGGCTTGAGAGGGCAAACTTCAGGTTTAGATAGGGTCAGAATTAAAATATCTTTCCCAGCCACTCCTTTCACTAGAAACATCTTTCTTTACAGGGATTTTCCTTCTTCTTTAGTTGAAGTTTTGATTTTTCTCCTAATTCATTCCCATTCATACTTTGAAACTCAAGAAATGACTTGAAAATACTGCTATGGCTATAGAGAAGATTTATTAAAAAAAAAAAGAGAGAGAGAGAATATTTGTGTGGTTTGAGAGTTTTCTGGGTATGTGGGAAATTCTGACAGAGGAATAAAGAGTTCAGAGGGTAGAGAACTGAGTCAACTATAGGATGGGATTACATGGAGTTAAAAGGATTTGAAATAGTTATAAAAAAAAACTTGGTCTGAAATAGATTTTAGAAAACAAATATCTAGGAATAAGGGTGAGAGGAGAAGGAGTGCGTAAGGAAAAAATTCAGGAGTTGGAGAAATAGTAGCAGGTAGGGTGATTTGCTTTGCATGTGTTCAATCCAGGTTTTGTCCCTGCCCCTCCACAAGGTTACCTGAACCTACTGAGAGTGATTCCTATGTGTAGAGCCAAGAGTAAGTCTAGGGCACTACCAAGTATTGCCCCACCTCCCAGACACCCCCACCAGCAGTGCTATAACCTAACTGTGAAGAAGGAATTCTAATCAAATTGACCAAGCCTGTAAGAAAAGAGATGGAAGACAGAAAAGAGAGGTTTCTGGTTTTTTTTTGTGTGTGTTTTTCACACACACACACACACACACACACACACACACACACACACACCTCTTTTTATTATTTTTACTGTTCTTGGAAGAAAATATCATATTTTATTTAGGACAGAAATAATGAGTAGATTTCATTACAATACTTGTTAGATTTTGGTATAAAATACAGTAAAATACAGCAATTTTTATACTGAAGAGTTAATTTGTATATTTAACTTTGATAATGAAGACAAACAGCTGTATTCTGGAGAAAGCCAAATAAATATTTCTTTTAAACTAATCTTATAAACAGTTTGCAAACATATTAGTTTGTGATAGAGAAATAGTAAATAAAGGATGTTGGTATCTGGTGAGCAGAGAGAGAGGATGCTGATGGCATGAACAGAAAGGAGTTTATTTGAGATCATTTTTCCTTAAAGACATTGAACAACTACCAGAAGATAATAGTTTTTTCTTGTTTGGTTTTGTATTTTTTGTTTTTGGGCCATACCCGGTGACACTCAGGGGTTACTTTGGCTATGCACTCAGAAATTGCTCCTGGCTTGGGGGACCATATGGGATGCCAGGGGACCTAACCAAGATCTGTTCTAGACTAGCACAGGCAAGGCAGATGACTTACCACTTGTGTCACCGCTCTGGCCCCAAGATAATAGTTTTTATTCCTTAACTTGGTATACACACAGAATTTTTATACTATATTTTACTTAAAATATTTAGAAGAAAGAAAGGGCAAATTTTAAAGCTATCTAAGCCCTCTCTATACTATACAAAGTGGCTTCTTCACATACTCTAGCAAAGGGCAGAGAAGATAATAAAGCCTTTAGATGAGATTGGATATGGATGTTATATGCAATTTAAACTTTTTTTACAGTTATAATTTCTTAGAGGATCATTAAAATTTCTTAACTTGCTTAAAGTTCAAGGCCATAACTGTATGTGTGAAGTCCTGTAATATCTTTCAAGATACACACACAAAAATAAATGAATAAATAAATAAATAAAACTCAAGGCTAGAACTGAATAAAAATCAGTTGAAGGAGATGACTAAGATCTTTCTGGGGAAAAATGGAAGATCTGAAATAGGACAGAGTTGGTTTTATATAAAAAAATACTTGCATATGTATCTATATACACATAAATATTTAAATACATAAATATATTTATACACACATACATTTATATACACTGGTCCTAAATATGCCCAGTCTGTTTCAAATATATTAGACAGCAAAACGCCCTTTGATCTCCAAATACCCACCATTTAGTGTCCTTTTTTGAATTAAACATTGATGCTCTGCACACATTTAGACTAATATTAATGTACCAGTAGAATCATTTCTTTTGGACAGGAAAATCTAGGCCTTATGTTTAAATAGTGTTTAAATAGTGTGATCACATTTACAAGAGAGAAACTTCAAGATAGAAACGAGAAACACAACACAAAAGTTCAACTGAAAGACAAAATGTGGAAGCACAAGAGTCTAAAATATTGAAATCTGTTTGCAACTAGTCCTGCCTAAAAGGGACAAAGACTACAAAATATGCTTGAACATGAAAAACTAATGCTCACAAAGAATCCTCAGTAGCATCATTATGAAGTTTTATTTATTTACAAAACTCAATAAGCTCTGTGGCTAGCCCTTAGTGAAACACAGGCAGAGATCCATATAGGGACATGGTATTTAAAGTATTATTTATGCAGGAGCAAAGCTGCCAGGATCGTTTTTCAGTTAGTCTTCAAAGATGAATATTCATTCTTAAGTGGTTGCCTCTGGAAAATGCACAGCTCCCTACAGGCACAGAGGTTTCAAAGAACACTTTGATTTATTCTGAATGCTGTGGTCACATTTAGTAAATTATTTAAGAGTGTGCATTCAGCACACCTACACATGTGCATTCTGTGTATGCAAATTGGTGATCTACAGGTAGGTAAATGTAAAACTACCCCACCTTGGGCCTCAAATAACAGAAACCACATGCTTTTCTAGCCCTTAAATGAGTCTACAACTGCACACGGAATTTTAACTTCTAAATATCTAGCCATTATTTGTAGACTTCACATGAACTATTTTAGCTCCTTTGAAACATTGATCCTTGCAGCAGGCTAAGTTAGAGCACAGTTAATTAACCCTTCAACTTCTGTACTCTCATCCAGGCTGGAATTGAGGCAATTTAGAGAAAAGTCAGAAAAAAAAGAGAACATTACAAAATAGATTCCTTTCTACTTTTAATCTTTGTACTAAAATTAATTTTAACTGGACAGTATTTAATTTGAATTCTTAAAAACTATTATTTAAGAATTTCAATAAACTTTGGGGCCTGACAGATAGCACAGATAGCACAGCAATAGCCTTGCATGCTGCCAACCCAGGATGGAGATGGGTTAGACTCTGACATCCCATGTGGTCCCCTCCCCCTCGAGTCTGCCAGGTGTGATTTCTGAATATAGAGCCAGGAGTAACCCCTGAGCGCGGATGGATGTGGCCCCAAAACTCGGATTTCACAACTCACTCGCTATGCTTCTTGGAAAAGAGGTTCAACTTCTCTGAGAACCAATTTCTACATATTCCTCTAAAAAAGGCCACTGGGTCTGAGTAATTCAGATAAGATTGTAAAAAACTGGTGCTGGTGGAAGAGTTATGTAAACTGTGAAGAGCTATGCATATATGCATTGTCATCTTGTTATCCTACAAACCTGGGTACAAAAAATATTGGAATGATGAGTGGTGCTGTTTGGTACAGTCAATTACAGTATGCATTTCCAGCGGTATAGAGAGACAAATCAATTGATAAAAGGGGGGAATGTTTCAATTTAACCTTCCCTACAAGAAAGGACAGTTAATTTCTTCTGTCTTAGAGTTGCCTAGACAAAAATGAAGCATGATGAAAATTCTCCACTAATGTTCCTGTTCAATGCAAGGCAGGTTTTGAATGGGAAAAAAAGCAGACCACTAGGTAGCAAACAGAAAATGGAATTGTGGGAGTCATATTCTATATCATCACAAGTATGACCAAGAACAAATGATTCACTTTCATTTCCAACTTTAGGAGGAAATTTATAAACCTTATTAGCTATTGTGCACTCCTTCTTCTCAGACTATTAAAAGGCAGGCATGGACCTGGAGAGTTAGCATAGCGTTGTTTGCCTTGCAAGCAGCCGATCCAGGACCTAAGGTGGTTGGTTCGAATCCCGGTGTTCCATATGGTCCCCCGTGCCTGCCAGGACCTATTTCTGAGTAGATAGCCAGGAGTAACCCCTGAGCACCAAAAAACAAAACAAAAAAAAAAACAAAAAACAAAAAAAAAGAGGCAGGCATAACCCATGCCTCAATTATTGAGGTAAATATTATGTAACTCCAAAGCATTCCATTGTTGTGAAATTACTGATACATTGGGATCTTCCATTTTCCCTAATTAGACCAGTGAGTGAGGTATTTACAGAAACAATCCCAGAGACTCACACTTTAATATTAATTAATGTTCATAGGCACTTGATTTTCCCACTGAACATAAGGGTCAATTTCTCATCTTGCTGGGCACCCCCATGGAGTAAGTGCCAAATTCAGAACTGCACTGTTTTTAAGAGCCTTGTCTTCTATTTATCTCTCACTTGTCTTTAGCCTCTCTCAAGAATCTTGGGGAGTGGCTATTCAAGTGTACAAGCTGTTGTTTCATGGTAGTGTAGAACTATTTGGAGAAACTTTCCCAGTTGTACTTAATTAGGAAAATTGAAACTATTAACTTGATTTTTTTAATGTGAAGAAAAAATAATTTCAATAATCCTAAACCAGGTACTATAAATTTATAGACATACTAGGATATGTAGGCAAAGAGTAGAAATGAATAATATTAATTTACATTTTGTTTAAAATCCATACTTTTTAATTTTTTTAATTTTATTTTTTATTGTAAGAATTTATTCAAGAGACAAAATTGATTAACATAATGAGATAAACTAACATAACATAATATAGTAACATAACATATAATATAATTTATATAATAATACATATAAGTCAAGGAAATTTTCTGATTAAAAATACAATATTTTTCCCATAATGGCTTACATATCTTTCACAGTAGTATTTTAGGTACATATTAACACTGAATCAGGGGAATACCCATCACCAAATATGTCCTCCCCCCATTCCAGTTCCCTTTCTACAACCCATATACCCCACCATCGCCCCCCCACCCCTGGGGCTGCTAGAGTAGGTGGACCCCTCTTTGTCTGGCTTACTATTAGTAAGCCATATCTGTTTGGTCCTGGAACCCTCCCTTGTTTCCCACTCTAGTTAAGAGGCAGAGCTAGATAAATCAAGGTATGTGGTTTTGTTTGAAGGAAAGAAAAGCAATAGATTGGGGTACAAAATAAGATGAAAAGAAATAAAAAAGAAGTCAAAAGTCAAATATGCTGAAAATGGGAAGTCCCTCTAGAGGTTTCCAACCTCAGTTTGAGAGAGGATGTGAAAAAGGTAATTGAAACACCACACAATACAGAAAGAAATATCGAATTAAATAACCAGTGAGCACTAAAGCAATAAAGACAAGCACTACACAATAGTCTCGGTTCTGAAATCAAATCATGCTTGAGTGCAAAAAGAAAGAGAAAGACAAGACAAAATAAAATAAAATAATATTGGAGACATCAACCTTAATTTCCACACCAAAATAAAGATGTCAAAAAATTGATCAATCGATAAATAAACATGTGGAAAAATGATTGTTTTGTGCTTTTTTTTCCCTTTTCTTTTTCCCCCTGCATAGGCACAGTAACTATTGGGGATATTGTAGAGGGAATTCCCTTGACCTAGGAGATACAGGGTTTCTCCACCCCTGAAGTATACTGTCATGGGATTAACTCTAGACTCCTTGCATGATCATTTACTCTCCCCTTGTTGCTTTCGAAATGGTGTGTGGAAGACAAAATCAGAAGACATGTCACCCTTTGATCTGTGCAAAAGCCAAGATCGCTATATACAGACGACTGGTTGTTGCAACCAGGACTGGACAGTACACATCCTGGGACCAACAACAACAACAGCAACAAAAAGCTTTAGCTTAGCTTTTGGTCTACGGTCTGTTCAACAAACAAGAGCTCCAATTCCAGAAGTCTGACTGAGACAACCGCAACTGAACGGGTCTTCCGGAAACATAATGAAAGACTTTATCCCAGGCTCCATTCAAGGAGCAACATAACGACCAAGAACACCAACTACAGAAGATGGATTAAAACGACACTGAAGAAGCATAACTGCTAGAACCACAAAGAAAGTCTTCATAAACTCCATTCCCTGAGCTGCACAGCCACCAAGATCTCTAGATACAGAGGTCTGATTTTAATTTTTTAAATTTTTTGATTTTTGGGCCATACCCAGTGATGCTCAGGGGTTACTCCTGGCCATGTGCTCAGAAATTGCTCCTTGCTTCGAGGACCATAATATGGTATGCCTGGGGATCAATCTGCGGTCTGTTTGGGTCAGCCGCGAGTAAGGCAAACACCCTACCACTGTGCCATTGGTCCAGCCCCAAGATTGATACCTTTAGGAGCTGAGAATAGAGAAACAAGTAAAGCTGAGAATAAATATATAAGGGAACAGTATAAACTAATTTTTATATTAGTACTCAAGAACATTTCCTATAAAATTTTGTTTCATATATAAATATAAATATTAATATATACACAATATATTTATTAAATATATAAAATAAATTATATGTCATACAAATTATTTAATATATATAAATTACATGTTATATCAATTGATTATATGTATATAATATATACAATATATGTTATATATTTATATATGTTATTATATAAATATACATAAATATATATTATATAAAAATATATATGGTTTCACACCTGGATATATACAGGGTTTACTCTTGGCTCTGTGCTCAGGAATTACTTTTGACTGGTTCAAGGGACTGTATAGGACGCTGGCAAGCCAAAGCAAAGGCAAATGTCATACTGTGCTATCATGGCCCTATAGTAATTAAAAAAAATGAGTTCTCAGTTTAACTCTTAGAACCATTAAATTAAAGAGTTGTGAGGTATTATAGAATATCAGAAATATAATACTATAATTATTAATTAATCAGTTACAATTAACTTTAAATAAGATGGCTTTCCATATTGCTGAGGAAAGTAGCTCACTAACAGGCTAATGTGCATAATCAGGACATATTCTTGCATAGTCTTTGACTTTGGTTTATATTTTATTCATATACCTGGCTGTGTCTATTCCAAGAGCGGTCATGGTCTGGCGGCCACCTCTCTGGACTATTTTATTTGCTGCCACAAGCACGTCTTCTGTCGATGAGTACTTATTGAGGCTGAACTCATGGGTTACATTTTCTCCATACTGTACTATTCCAACCTGAAATATAAAGCCACTGTGATTATCCACTCTGTTTCATTCTCCTTGCATTTAAGCAGGTAATTCAATTGTATTACATTTGTCGTTTTTCAGATGAGTTAAAAAAAATCTAATGTGTAGAGTGCCAAGATGGTAGGCAGTGGGTGGGGAATGATGTAGTACAAGAACACTGGTTGTTGACAGTGGTGGGGGGGATTGGTGTTGAAAAATTATATGCCTCTCAAGTATCAATAACTTTGTACAACATGGTTCTTTAACTGAATAAAAAAGTTTTGTTTTTTTTCTTTAAATACAGTATACACAAACCTTTCTGCTTTCACAGCAATAAATATTGCTATTCTGCACATATTACTCACCTAAATAATAAAAATGAAACAACTAGTCATTGAATTTATCAACTTAACAATTTATCTCTTTAATAGTTTTACTTTGGGTGGATGATGGAGCACCTCTGGTGGTTTTCAAGAGTTATTACTGTATCTGTATTCAGGGATCACTCATGGCAATGCTTTAGGGACCATATAGTACCAGTGATCAAACCAGGTTTGGCCATGTGATCGGCAAACACACTAGCCTCGGTACAATTTCTTTGGCCCTCTTCACCAGTTTTATACTTCATCTTTCTAGGAGGTCTTGGTGGAGGTTACAAGGTGAGAAACATTAATATAATCTGCTTTGAAGAATCTTCTAAACCAGAGGGAGAGAGATAAACCATCCAGATACATCTTCATTTGCAGAGTTGAAATAGAAAAACAGTCATGAACAAGGATAGTCTAGGAACTAGAACTCGGGAACTTAATTAAAATTAGAGTTCAAAGGCCAGGGAGATAGGTCTGTGGTCACTGCTCTGCTGGGCTCAATCATCAAATCCTTCTGCTCTTTTGCCACTTTTACCAGGATTTGGCCATGGCATCCTGAATATTCTATAGGAGTAGCCTCTAAAATGGAGGTTCAGGGAGGGCCATGAACATGTGATATCCTTGGAGTTTGAGGATAGGTGCTGGAATTGCAGAAGCATGTTCTGGGTAGTTGCTAACAGTGACAATGATACCCATACTATGAGAAGCAATTGAAATGGGGAAAGGGTAGGATTTACTAGAAGAAGGAAATGCTCAGAGTCTAGTAAGTTCTGAGTGGAGAATAGAGCAAGATGGGCAGGAAAGACAGGCAGAAGTGTCCGAGGGAATGGCTCACACTAGCATGTGCCTGGCTGCAGCTTCATTTCTTTCAAATTGGCCTCTGCCCAAGATCCTTGTCTTCAGTTTTTTCTGTCTATTGCTTTTCCACTTTCATTCTCTCTTTCCCACTATTTTTATTCTAATTCCGATTGGATAATGCAGACATCTAATTGCAGAACCATCATAAATAGAATGATAGGAAAGGTAAGACAACCCCCAGATTGGATATCTCTTACACCATTGTTCCTTGCAGGATATGCTCATTTTTCTTTTTTCACACTCTATGGTTGATGTAAACCATAACTCTCTGTTTGGTCTCCCATTTATACACCTAGTTATGTAATCAATCCCAATGAGGGAATAAGACAAATTTTCAACCAAATGAATGACTTTTTGAGCTAGAATTTCTGAACACTACATTTTTAGAGTAGGGGTGTAATTTGAGACAAAGCTATTTTCCAAGGCTATTGGATCCTGTTGCCAAGTAGCAGTACCTGAAGTTTTCTAGTCTTCCCTGCCATTGCTGCTGATTAGAATCTTTAGACTTGGCCCGGAACATAATTGCTTACAAGTGCAAGGCCAAGAGTTCAACCCTTGTTGCTGCCCACAATTAACTAAGGGATCATAACTCTTTGGGGTTATGTGAATTCCAATGAGAAGGGGCCTGGAAGACGGACTTGTTGCTAAAAATGTACCACAGGTAAGTGTGAAGCCATAAGATTAACCCCTAGTGATGCCACAAGTGCGAAGGTGATCCTAAAAACCACAGTCTGGGCTTAGAGAGAAAGAGAGACAGAGACAGAGAGACAGAGACAGAGACAGAGAGAGACAGAGACAGAGACTGAGAGAGAGAGACAGACAGACAGACAGAGAGAAACAGAGAGACAGAAAGAGAGGCAGGCAGACACATAGACAGGCAGACATACAGACAGACAGAGACAAAGAGAGAAGAGAAAGGAAAATGAAGGAGAAAGAGAAATTTCTAAAAAGAATATATTCTGGCACTTTCGTGGATAAATTAGAGAAATCCCTCAGTATAAAATAAAATTTATCTTTATCATCACGAGACAGCTTGGAGCAATTAGCGCTATGCCTAAATAGAATATTTGAGATGCTTAATGTCTTTTCATTTTTCAATAATTTATAGTACAATATGATAAACTATGATCATCCTATTGACATTTTTGATGGGGGTTCACACTCGGCAGCGCGCTCAGGGGTTATTCCTGGCTCTATGCTCAGAAATTGCTACTGACAGACTTGGGGGACAATATGGAATGTCAGGATTTGAACCACTGTCCTTCTGCATGCAAGGCAAACGCCTTATCTCCATGCTATCTCTCCGGCCCCTCTATTGACTTTTATTGAAGTAATTGTTTTAAAGTTCCAGAGTTATTATGCTAACTCCTCCATTAGCACAAACCTGAAATTTTAGAAAAGATTCACTACCATGGGTTCCCCAGAAGTCAGGACCTGAGACTGAGGTGTCTATTCCTTATTGTTCCAGTTCTCCATTTCCTCTCAACAAGATAGGGTGTTCTAAATGTCCCCTCCCTGACACACATGTTCTTGAGTCACTTCATTCTGCTGCACTGTTAACTGATGTTGTTGTCTGATAAAAGGTCTCTAGATGCAGTTAGCAAATTAATTAACTTAGGTATTCAAGAAATCAAAATAAAGCAAATAAGTGATCATAAGTGAAAATAGAAATATCTATAATTCTTTCTTTTGGTGTTCCTTACGTAAATATAAGGCAAATAAATAACATAGAAGATATAAACACAATATCATTCCCCTCTATGTAAAAGATAAAGAAAACAAGCAGACATATAAAACAAAAGAAGATTTTAGACTATATGTACAAGCTAGGAAATGGGAGAGATGGGTAATATATAAAGATAATGGCTGGAGTGATTGTATAGTAGGTTAGGTTTGTAACTAACCTAGGTTGATATCTTGTACCCTTGAGTACCACCAGGAGTCATCCCAGAGCACAGAACCAGAAGTAAGCCCTGAGCACCACTGGGTACAGGACAAAATCAAACAAACAACTTACATAAAAGGAAAATTAGAGTCTTGGTGGTCATTATAATGTTGTATACATAGATATCAAATTGTAATTCTATGTACCTGGAACCTATATAATGCTATAAATCAATTTATTTCTTTTTCTTTTTTTTTTTTTTTAGATCATTTATTCTCCTCTTGCTGCTTTCGTGGTATGTGGAAGACTTCTACTTTATCTTGGATGGTAAAATCAGACCTGTTTCTAGAGGTCTTAATGGCTGTGCAGATCAGGGAATGGAGTTTATGAAGTCTTTCTTTGTGGTTCTAGCAGTTATGCTTCTTCAATGTCCTTTTTTTGTTTTTTATGTGTTCTAGGTGTTTCAGAATAGTGCTACCATTCTGTGTTTTTCTTTTGTCTTCTGACTTACTTTGTTTAACATAATATGATCTAGGTCCATCCACGTTGCTGCAAAGTCTGTGATTGTATCATTTCTAACTGCCATGTAATATTCCATTGTATATATGTACCACATCTTAATGATCCATTCATCTGTTGTTGGACATCGAGGTTGGTTCCAAGATTTGGCTATTATACTGAGTGCTGCAATAAATAGTGGGGTGCATACGTATTTTGGAATGAATGTCCTTCCATCTTGGGGATATATGCCTAGGAGAGCAATTGCTGGGTCAAATGGCAGCTCAATTCTGAGTTCTTTGAGCACTCTCCAGACTTTCCTCCATAGATGTTGGACCAAGGGACATTCCCACCAGCAATGAATGAGAGTTCCTTTCATACCACATCCTCTCCAACAAAGGTTGTTCCCATTATTTTTGATGTGAGCCAACCTCACTGGTGTGAGGTGGTATCTCATTGTTGTCTTGATTTGGATCTCCCTGATGATGAGTGAAGGTGAGCATGTTTTCATGTGTTTGTTGGCCATCCTTCTCTCTTCCTCAGAGAAATGTCTATTCATTTCATCTCCCCATTTTTTTATGGCTTCGTTTGGTTTTGAAGGACTCAGGTTTCTGAGCGCTTTGTATGTTCTAGATATCAGCCCTTTATCTGATATATCAAGTAAAAAGATTTTTTCCCATTCTGTTAGCTGTCTTCTTGCATTAAGTAGGGTTTCTTTTGCCATGCAGAAGCTTTTTAGTTTGATATCAACAACATGAAGGACAAAAACCACATGATCATATCAATCGATGCAGAGAAGGCGTTTGACAAAATCCAACATCCGTTCATGTTAAAGACACTCAGCAAAATAGGGTTAGAAGGCACCTTCCTTAAGATAGTTACAGATATTTATGAAAAGCCTACAGCCAACATTATACTTAATGGCGAGAAACTAGAAGCATTCCCACTAAGGTCAGGAACTAGGCAAGGCTGTCCACTCTCTCCACTCTTATTCAATATAACCTTAGAAGTCCTAGCAATAGCAATCCGACAAGAGAAGGGAATCAAAGGAATTCAAGTAGGGAAAGAGGAACACAAGCTAGCTCTATTTGCTGATGATATGATGATATACATCAAAAACCCTAAAGAATCCACAGAAAAACTCCTAGAAACAATCAACCAATACAGTAAAGTGGCTGGATACAAAGTCAATACACAAAAGACAGTAGCGTTTTTATACACAAACAATGAAGTTGAGGAGAGAGAGATTAAAAATACAATTCCATTTAAGATAGTATCAAAAATATCAAATACCTAAGAATTAACCTTACAAGAGAAGTGAAAGATCTATACCAGGGAAACTTCAAAACACTTCAGAAAGAAATTGAAGACGATCTAAAGAAATGGAAGAACATCCCATCCTCATGGATAGGTAGAATTAACATAGTCAAAATGACTATTTTACCCAAATTGCTATATAGATTTAATGCAATCCCTATCCAAATCCAGACACAATTCTTTAAAGAAATAGAACAATCAATTATAAAATTCATTTGGAACCATAGAAGACCCAGGATAGCTAAACACATTCTGAAAAATGAGAAGTTGGGAGGTATCTCCTTACCTAACTTGAAACTATACTATAAAGCCATAGTAATAAAAACAGCATGGTACTGGAACAGAGACAGGACCTCAGATCAGTGGATTAGAACAGAATTCCCAGACATAAACCCCCAGATATATAGCCAACTAATATTTGATAAAAGAGGCAAGAATATGAAATGGAACAAAGAAAGCCTATTCAACAAATGATGTTGGTACAACTGGAAACTCATATGCACGAAAGTGAAAATCGACCCATATCTCACTCCTTATACAAAAGTCAACTCAAAATGGATCAAAGATCTGGAAATCAGACCTGAATCTATAAAGTTTATCGAGAATAAAATAGGCAGAACACTCGAAGACCTTTATATTAAAAGGGTCTTTGAGAATGGAGCACCAATGGCAAAAACGTTAGCATCAACTATAAACAAATGGGACTATATCAAATCAATTTATTTCTATAATAATTATATTTAAGGAGAACAAAAATTAATGAACAATAAATGAAAAGAATTTAAAGAACTTTGAATATTGTGTTGTTAGTGTGTAGGTTGGTATTATTATTCTAAGATTCTTGTGTTATTAGGATGGGATAAACAAAATTAAGAAAAAGAAGAATATATGAGCGTACAAGATAAACTGAATGCACATGTGATCTCCTCACTCATGCTCAGGTTAGCTCTTTTCTGCTATGTAGACCTCTATTATCTGCTATCTATCCTTTGGCACTAGTCCCAGACCCAGATGCATAGCAAGCCAGAAATGCAATTAGAATCAATGTAGGAATCAATGAAGTAATCACACACATGTGTGCATATGCAAAAGATAGATAAGGATATACTCATGACCACAGGTTTCCTTGACTTATAACTCCTTGTTATGAACAGTTATATATTACTTTGTGTCTAGACTTCAAACTCCTTTCCCAATTCTTTCTTTCTAGCTTTAAATAAGTAATCCAGCAAAACCATGAATAATTATTAAAGGAAATCATGTAGACTGGCATTGTCTTTGTGTATGTGAATATTCAATATAAGTGAAACCAAAAATAATTTTTCTTTAGCTAATTATTATCCCTAATTTGAGATACCACACTGAATAATACTGTTGAAGAAGTTAATTGCTCATCCATTCAGGACATCTGACAGCTTTTCTTTTTTCTCTTTGTTTTATTTTATTAAACATGAAGCTATTAGATTTATACAACTGTCATTATTCTTGAAAATTTAACTACTTTGATAAATCTATTGATAACCTTAGTTTTCATTTGGAGAATTTATTGCACATCTAGTCTCTTTGTCTTTTGTTTCCTTAATCTTATCTTCCAAGACACCAATGCCATGTACTCCCAAGGCCTTATGATTGGCTTTATCATCTAGAATATTTGGTACCTCAATATAAATTTTGAGGGCTCTGCTTTCTGATCATTAACTCTGGTTCATTCACCATGTTTATCTAAATTAATCAGTCCCTGACCACATCAAGATTCCTATTTTCTTTTTGTTCCTAGCCTAGATTCCATAGTCCATCATTATAATCATTTACTTGCAAGCCTTTAAATATGTTAACCTTCTTTTTACCCTTCATTAACTCACTTGGCTAACTTTCAACTCTGGTTAAGTCCAAATATTTTCTTGTGTTTGTTGCTCTGAATTTTGTTAGACAAAAATACACCACTTTCATATTGGCTTCAATCCAATGTATGATCATGAATTTCAAATGTGGTTGCAAGTAACACTGACCAATATTTTCATTTTTAAAAACTAATTAAAATTTGGCTCTTACTTAATGAGCTGAATCAAATTCTAGTCATAAACTGTTAATTTCTCAGGAGAAAAAATAGTATCACATCTCTACATGGAGAGACACATGAGAAAAGGTGGATGTTATGGACTAGGAAAGTTGCTTTTGGAACCTGAAGTTCACATGTATAACACTATACATAAGTTATAATTCAATAATTTCCAGGAAGTATTGGATTAGCTGGAAAAATTATCTTCATGGCAAAAAAAAAACATCTGGACAAGATAGTAGTCAGTGCTTTTCTCTATACCCCCTGTTCTCTCTCCTTATTTATTTATTAAATATATATATATATATCTCACATCTATAAACATGCTCTTTGTAACTTAAAATATAATAACATTATAACTACTGGTTCCCTTATTCTTCTTGCTCACTTTCCTTCACACAACTTTACTTCAAACTTTTCTTCAGGTAAAAGACTAGAGAGCTAGCTATGTAGTACCTAATAGGATCACCAGGTGTATGCTCAGCCAATACTTGCCTTGCCTTTGGAAGAGTGGCATGTGCAAAGACACGAAACTCCATCTTGAAATCATAAGCCACCACTATGGTTCTGAAGTGGTAGCCAAAAAATAATCTCCCATCCTCAACAGAACTCCCTCAGAGATCTTGTTGTCATTAAGGGATTCTCTGAGGATGATGGGAAAAACACACTCCCAAGTTACAAAAGAAACCATGAACCAGAACCCTAACACAAATAGTGGGTTTAAGGTTATAATCCTGAGCAATCAATCATTAATAGCTATTTGTATAATCTCTCTATAAATTATCTCATATTGGAAATGCTTAGGATCAATGAGCTCAAAACAAAGAAACAAAAATCCTAAAAAACAAGGAATGGATGACTAATAAAATACAAAAGGATATCAGAACAGAATGAAAAAACTACAAACAGAAATGTCAGAAATGAAAAACTTGGAAGGTGAAAAGAAAAAAATCCACTGAAGGCCTCATCAGCAGAGTAAACAGCTGCTGAGGATAGAATTAGTGAGCTCAAATTTGAGGTCCCAAAACCTCTAACCAACAGCAGATGAGAGATAAAGGCCTCAAAATAAATCAATATATGACAAGAGAACTTTGAAATAAATTTAAGAGGAACAATGTAAAAATCATTGGGGTTCCAGTAGTCCAGGAAGAAAACCTATGTAAAGAAACAATCATGGGTTAAAATTCTGGTTTTCCTCCTCCTTCTATATCTGTCCTTACCTTCTCTATTCATTCTCCTGTTTAGAACTCCAGCAATAGTTATCATACTCCTAACAAACATCCATTCCTAGTCTCCCTTAGTAAGCTCAGTTGTATCCATGGAATAATGATATTCAATTCCTCGGCTTACACTTTCTCTGAAACTGGCTTCCCATCTTTTCACCCACATAGCTCATACCGATCTCCTTCTCTGAATACTAAAACAAACTTGTCTGTTGCTGTTCTGCCTACATGCTATATCTCCTCAACTACAATATTCATTCTAAAGGGCAACCATGGGTAAGAGAATGAACGTGGTCACAACTCATAACATTCTCTTATCTCATACCACTGTTTTGCTATGATCACAGTTGACACTCAAACATTCTTAATAGATGACTGCAATGTTTCTCATAAGCAAGTAGAAAGCTGAGATAGCAGCGAAATAATGATAAGCAGAAAAAGAGCAACATGAAGTGTGGGAAAAGAGACACTAGGCACTGGAAACTGAAATCAAAGGGAAATGTTATTCAGTGAGGCCTCTGGCTGATACTGGGCTGCTCCTTTCCTTAGAAAACAGACCTAATAAAGCCAGCAATCAGAAAGACACTGCCATTTATTCATTTTAATTTGAGAGAGAGACACCCAAATCACACAACAAACGTAGTCAATGCCTGTCTCAGTAGGACTGGGAATCATTTGAGTGAAAGTAGTTTCAGTTCCAGATTAGTGTATAATTTGAAGCAGGTGAAACAGTCATGCTAGCAAAATGTGCATATGTCCATATGCAGTGGAATCATAAAATGTGATACATACATAACAATATAAAATGTAAGCCAAAAGATGATTTGTGGGGTGAAGAGACTGGAGAAGAATCATTCACATACAAATTTACTTTCTCACACTGAAAGACCTCAAGAGGCAAAGTACATTAACTATCTGTATGAGGTAGTTGAATAAAGAAATAGCTAGTCTGTTATTGAAACTGAAGGTAAGGAGGTCAACTGGTATAAAAATTGGAAAAGATGCCAAGGATAATAATTAAAGTATTATAAAAAAATGCTCAGTAATCAGAAGGACACATTTACTGTTTCCACAATAGTATCAATAACTCCTAGATGCACTTTAACAAATAAAACTATATTCAAAAAAATAATTAAAGTAGTTAAAATAATTTAAAAAGTTGATACAAAGAACAAAAATACCTAATACTCATCACATTTGACTCTTACTCCTGTACCCAGTTGTTCTATGGCTCATAAGGAATCTTTTGAGTGTGCACTTGGAATCTTTAGTATAAAATATGCCTTATGAATCAAAAATTGGAATGATTATATTTTATTATAACTTATGAAAATAATTTTTGTGATAAACATTCTTGACACCTTCATATATTTTGGGAACCTGTTAGACAGTGTTGTATATTGAAGTGTTACTTATAAAGATGAGTTAAGGGGCCGGGTAGGTGGCGCTGGAGGTAAGGTGTCTGCCTTGCAAGGGCTAGCCAAGGAAGGACCGCGGTTCGATCCCCCGGCGTCCCATATGGTCCCCCCAAGCCAGGGGCGATTTCTGAGCACATAGCCAGGAGTAACCCCTGAGCGTCAAACGGGTGTGGCCCAAAAACAAAAAAAAAAAAAAAAAAAAGATGAGTTAATAACCCTGACTTTTTTTAACTTTTACTATTTTTCTAAGGACACTTTGCCTTGTAGTTATCCAAATATAAAGCCTGAGCTTATTTTTAAGATGGAAGTTTTGAGGATTTTTTTTTTACTGTTAAATTTTTAAAGCCTTTCATATTAAATTTCAATATAACTTATGACATTATGACATATTTTTATATATTTATGGCACATTTTGCTTTGGACATAGCAAAATACTTGATAATAAGATGTCATGAATATCTGATGAATTAAAGTGAAAATGGTTTCCTTTATTTTAAGAATAAATAAAAGTGAAGAAACAAAATGAATGTAAATATATATAAATGTGAATTCCTAGATACTATCAATAAAGATTTAATAAACTTTTGTCTCACAAAAGTGACAAGGAAATTTAAGAAATAAAATATTTAAATTATTCTGAGGTATGTTGAGTCAAAGAGTAATGAAGGAATGGAATTATTTACACATTTAGAATTATATTATTATTTTGTCTTGTTAAATCAGACGATGACAACAGTGCCTATATTTTATTGCCCAGCATGATCTAAGTTTCTGGGCATTCTTTCAACAATTAACATAATAAAATCAAAGAATTTTAGGATAGTAATCGGAAAGCTTAAAAAATGAAGTTTTCCATGTTTCTTTAAGATGCACAATTGATTGTAATGAAAATGTGGACAATGTGATTGACCAGTTTGCCTTTATTTTTACCCATGCGATGATAAAAATACTTATCCTATAATATATATCTAATGTAGTTGTTTTATAATGAATATGATGAGAGCTGATTGATATCAACAAGAATCATCAGTGCAAACCATTCTAAAGTAAAAGAGCCTTTATTTTTTGTCACAATGAAAAGAGACATACATGGGACTGGTGCAGAGGCTGAGGAAACTAGTCCACAGAAACATAAATAAAGGTGATAGATAATACGTAGGTCCTAGAGAAAGACCATCCTTAGTTGGGTTCTTGTTGAAAGAAGCTGTTATCAATAAAATTATGCAAATTAAAAAAATCCTAGACTAAAAGATATGCTAATGTTTTTGGAAAAAGGAGATTTATAAGGGGAGCATCAGGCTTAGAGATAAAAAGGGATAGCCAGATGAGATAATTTCTAAAAAAATCTTTGACATATAATGTAAAAAGGTTCTGAGAGATTCTCAGAAAGCAAATACATCCGAAGTTAATAATTTTATTCTGCATAGTGACATAAGAAATAAAAGTATTTATTTTATGTATTAAGTATTTAATGCAAGGAGAACTTTTTAAAGATTTATAGAGTCTAGGCAATACACAGACTCCCCAAAACGAAAGATGTAGGCACTTTTTTGCCATCACTGAATTCACAACCTACCAGCAGAGATAGACATTGACACACAAAGCAATGATCCTGAGTGATAAGAGCATTCCATGAAGGCATGAAAATGGTTTCAAGGATGCCACTTTTCTTGGGAAGGGCAAATGGCATTGTCATAAAAAAATGACAAAGTGATATTTGAATTGAACTAGGCGAGGTAATAGGACATAGAGCACAGAGGGGCATTCCAGGAAGAATCAATCATAGCAGTTCTGAACAATGTGTTCAGGGAAGGTCTGGACCAATAAACTTTTAGGTAGTATCAAGGAGGAAGGAGACAAGTGACAAAAGCCTTTATTCCAAGGAGAGCTTGAATATTAGCTAGCAGGCAGCATTAGAGAACTCTTACACAGAGATATGCCATGATTTAAACTTTCTCTTGGAATGATATCTCAGGATGGAGGTAGTAGAGGACAGAGGGTAGTAGCAAATGGAAACATCCACTTCACTCACAGCAGCACATTCTGTAGCTCTAGCCTGATTGACAAGGATATAGCTCCATGGCTCAGAGAAGCTACTTTTCAGAATAAGACAATGAATCAAGCCTCTTAAAGGGTTTCCAGGGAAATTGCCATAAAATGTTCAGGAAAGAGAAAGATAAATAATATTCCTAAAATTTAATTAATTTCTCTCTTTCACTTTGCCTGGTTTAATGTCATGCAACACTCTTGATGGGGACAATCTAGACATTGTTCCATTAGTATATTTCACTTTTATATCAAGCCTCAAAATTTACTGGTTTTATTTAGTATAATGCACTTGTATTTGACATATTTATATCATTCTCATTTATTATTAAAAGCAATTTATGTTTAGGTATTGAGGATCAATAAGACCCCTATAATGTTTATGCCATCATATTTTTTATGGCAAGCTCAGAGTGTTTGAGGTTTGTTTTTATAGGTGATTTTTAAAGGCAATTTTATAACCTTTACTCTATCTTGGGTAAAAAAAAAAAGTCTACAAAAGTTCTTTGGCTATATTTGCAAAATTCTTCATGAAGCCATACAAAAGTAAGGAAGAAACTGTGACTAATTAGAATTGATATTTCTGTCTCTTGTATTATATTACTTTAACATATAGTAAATATCACATGTCAAGTACAGTGTGATTTTTTTAAATTTTATTTCTTTCCTTTCTTTGTTCCTTCTTTCCTCCTATTCACCCATTATTTCATTTATATTTTTGGAGATATTAATGATTTACAAGAATGATTCATATCTCTGAGGCTTAGCACTTTTCACTGCTTAGCAATTACTAAATGAGAAATCTCTGTTGGCTTAGGACTTGATGCAATATTTGACATTTAAGAACTTACCAGTTGTATAATCTGGTAATTACATATTAATGTATTCATCAGTAAGGCAAGTAAATACTAATAAGGTATAATTAAAACAGAAGTTATTTTTTGGGGGGTTCACCATTCTTTAAAAATTATTTTGGGTGAATTCATACTACTCTCCCTAGACAGAAAGGTAGCTGCCTTAACACCTTTCTCATTCTTAATTACAAAATATGGTTGAAAATAAAAATTGAGGTTTTGTTTGTTTGTTTGGTTTTTTTGTTTGTTTGGTTTTGAGGGGTGCTATACCCAGCGGTGCTCAGGGATAACTTCTATCTCTGCATTTAGAAATCACTCCTGGCAGGCTTGGAAGATTATATTGGATGCCAGGAACCGAACCTGGGTCCCTCTGGATCTACTGAGTACGAAGCAAATGCCATACCTTTGTTCTAGCGCTCTGGCTCCAAGAATTGAGGAATTGAGTTTTAATTTAGGTTGTACCACACAAACTAGATAAGATTAGGTAAAAAATCAGCAAGTAATAGCAATTTTATATGTCTTCATCTAAATTAAAACAAAACCAGCAATAAAGTATCAAGTAGATTTATAGCTAGATATTCTCTCCTGTTACTAAATGGTGAGAAGCATATAGTTAAAAAGAGCCTTCATTAATTTTTTTCTTTTCCTTTTTTTTTTTGTGGGGGGGGGGCACACTTGGATGTACCCAGGGCTTATTCTTGGCTCTGTGCTCAGGAATAACTCCTGGAGGTGCTTATTGAACCATATGTGGTGCCAGGGATAGAATGCAGGTCACCTGCAAGTGAGCAAATTCCTTATTCACTGTGCTATCTGGGGATTAAGTTTTCTACTTCTTTCTTTTAGATCGATAGGTACCTCACATGGAAATGAGATTTCAGTTAGATATAAACATAGAATCACTGAGTAATGTATTTAGGAAAGGCCAGGGTCAAGAAACCTTCAAATCGGTATAAAGGAGAAAGAATCAAGTGACAAAATGTCTACATTTCATGAAACAGCTTAGACATTATATAGCAGCAAACGATAGTGGACTCTTATCCAGTAAATAGCTTGGATAAGACATGTTAGTTCCAGAGAGATAAAAAGGGTGACAAATTCTTACATGATTGGTAATATCCTAAGATAGATCAGGTCTTAACTGGTGTTTATAATCTCTACTTTTCTGGGAAGAAGACTCTACTTCCAGAAGATTCAATGGGTAAGTCCTAACATGATGCAAGATGATTCAGAAAAAATTCAACATAATTTGTATTCACAAACTCTGAGTGTAGGCCAATTCTGGCACAACCACCTTTGACATACTTGTCATCAGTTCACTGTGAAATCTTTCAGGCAGGAATCAGACAGGAGCCAAGCACTAGCCAGCTGTGTGTTCCAACTCTAGTAGTCACATACCAATCACATTATAGAATTCCACTAAAGCCTTCTCACTAGGCTCTTTCTACAAAGCAACTTTCTTCACAAATTCTATTAACTTCATTTATAATGCATTTATACACTTGATTTGAGTGATTGTCTAATCACTCTTTATCCTGCTCTAACTTTCCATCTTTTCAAAGTTAAGTTATTCTGAGTAATTTCTTTTATAATTCCTTTTAAAATTTATTTATTTATTTATTGTTTGCGGGCCACACTATGCAATGCTCTGAGTTTAGTCCTGGCCCTGTACTTAGTAATCAATCCTAGTGGTGCTCTAAGGACCATACTGGATGCAGAGATGGAAATCAGGGTGGTTGCATGCAAGACAAGTGCCTCACCAGCTGTGCTATTGCATTGGCCCTTATATTTCATTTTGATCTCTGTTTCTTTCAGAAATAGAAAAATAAGTTGAGGAGGAGAAAACCATCAGAAGTGAATTCTGTCAATTTTGGAAACAGAAGTGGATACTTTAAATAAAAACAAACAAATTCAAAATCAAAATATAAAACCTATTTAAATTAGGATGATGACAAATCAGGGGTAAAAATGCTTGTAAATTCATAAATAATCAATGTTTTGGGAAAGAATAACAAGGATACATGAAACATAAGCATATTTTTTAGTAGATATTGTCACCCCACCCCTATCTTCTACATAACCTTACCTGATAGTAAGACCGGCCCATTTCTGGGAGGGGTCTTTGGGAGGTAGGTATACAAAGGTTTGCCTCAGGGGCAGGAAGAGGATTTGGAGGATTGATTGAGGGAGATTTAGCGAGAGAAAGCTGCAGGATGGAGGGAGAAGAAACATGTTAAAATGACAGGGCAGCTGTGATAGGCTGCTAAAATGGTTAGTCTAGGAGGCTAAGTCCTTGAATAAAGCTGATGTCTCCTGAAACCTGACTGTCTGTGGACCATTTCCTCTAGGCTATCCTGAACCCTAGGAGTGGCCGGCTGATGGGGGTTGTAGTTGCGTGGCCTGGGCTGGAGGAGAAAGGCCTCTCCATCCATCTCACCACCATCCAGCCCCATCCAGGACTGTTATACAACAGATATTTCTTTAAAGAAAAGATACTTTTCCAAAGTTCCTCTTGTTTTGTTAATACAGAGAGGTCAAACTTGAAAGAGAGTTTACATATGCATTAATTAAAATATCATTAAATATAGTTCAGCAAAATCATGGCTTAAGTATACTATTTTAGCTCCTTTTGTTCAAAGAACTACTTATAAAACCATTCATTCATATAACTTAATTCAAAATAAAAAAAGATTAAAAAATACTTAACGAGGGGCTTGGAGTGATAGCACAATGGGTAGGATGTTCGCCTTGTATGCAGCTGACCCAGGCATCATCCTCCAAGCCTGTCAGATGTAAACTCTGAGCATTGCCAGGTGTGGACCCCAAAAGCAATATATATACATATATATACATATATATTATACACACATATATATACAATATATAGTATGCTATATGTACTATATATTGTACATATATTGTGGGCTACATATAAAATATGCTCTATATAATATATATAAATACTAAGATAAAAACACTAAAGGCTAATGTATAAAGTATAAATTTAAAGAAATAATAAAATGCCAGGACACAGTACAAGCATCTTACAATTATGAAAGTATAAGCCACATTTGGAGAAGATTTTATTTTTCAGGAACTCCAGGTAAATAGTGTCCATGTACCTTTTATTCTCTGTGATTATCCAGTCGAAGCAAAAATCCTAACATAGTATATAAACTCTCTATAAAAACATCTGAATGAGTATTTTAGTTTCTATATGAAAAAGAGAAACTAAATGACTAAATGCAGCAATACAAGCAGCTCTTCTCTTTTGAGGAAGCATGATTCCTTGGGTGAAGCCAGCAGATGCTACTGATGACTCAGGGTTGCTTTCCAAATTCTTCCTCTTTGAATAGGGTCCTGGAACTAAATAAATGTGACCCAGCTCTTTGTTTCAGATAAATTCATTTCCCTCTCATTTGCTGGTAAGCATCTGGATCCCAAGGACTTGTCCTCATGCCTCTGAATAGAGTCATTGTGACTCCCAGAAAGACCTATAGCTCCATGAAGCCCACCCTGGCAGGCTAAAATTCCTCTGGTGGCGAGGCAGAATAGCTTCTTTATTAGGAGTCCCACTCCAGAAATGTAAATTGAATTATAATCCCAGCAGTTGGAAATACCAAACTCACAGCAAAATGATTTGAGCATAGAAGCAATTTGGATCTATTTCTTCATAGAACCAAGGCACTGTCCCCAACCCAATGAGGCCATGATTATGATTCTAAACTAGCCTGAAGGATCTTTTTCATGAAGTTGTGGAGCAACTTGAAATTTGGTACAGCTGTGCCAATTCCCACAAAAAAAAAAAAAAACAACCTACAAATAAATCACTATTTTACAGTAAAACAGATAAATACATTTAAGAGTGAATGCAAGTGTTCATATGACTATAGTATTAGAAAGAAATACTTTAAGAATCTGATTAGCTTTGGAAACGAAAGGCATGGACAAGAAGATTAATAAGAGTGAACAAGACAAATGAAAGGAAATAAATTACACATTGGGGGAAGAAGATGAGAGAGCAGACAGGGAGTGTTATTTAAGGTGCATCAGCACAGGGGCTGGAGAGCCATGAGGCAAGCCTAGGGTAGATGAGGATAAACCTGATGAGATGAAAGGCACTAGATACCCAAGGTTGAAGGATATCAAGTTCTAGCTCTGAAACATCTACACTAGAAGAGGTCTCAGAAAGAAAAGAAGTGTAGTCATAAACCTGTGTCTTTTGATCCACTGTCATGGAGGAGAGAACTTGAATAACTAATTTCATTGCATCTCCTCTCCAAAAATAGAGATTGGGATTAAACGGTATTCAGGAGTCTTTCACGTTTAATTCTATGACTTCATAAAAATTTGTGACCATAGAGAGAAAGTATATTGGAAGAGAAGAATGGAGGAAAGAAAGGAGATAAAGGTGGGGGTTGTCCACAGAAAAAAAAGGCATAAGAGAAACAAAGAGTGAAGAAGAGCATATGGAATCCTGTAGCAAGAAAAGCCAGCATATTCTTTCCAAACTGCTAGTAATTCTACCATGAAGAACAATTGAAAGTGAAAATTTGTATCCAAAAATGATATTTGATGATATGTAAAATACAATTTCTTTGAATCAATTTTTTTTGTTTTTTGGGCCACAGCCATTTGATGCTCAGGGGTTACTCCTGGCTAAGCAGTCAAAATTGTCCCTGGCTTGGGGGGACCATGTGGGATGCCGGGGGATCGAACCTTGGTCCTTCCTTGGCTAGCGCTTGCAAGGCAGACACCTTACCTCTAGAGCCACCTCGCTGGCCCCTTCTTTGAATCATTTTACACTAAGAGAAATATATTCCATCATGAAGTTCTATAGAGATATGATTAGTTTTAAATATAATATTCAAAAATATTAATATCAGAGATATTTGAATGTCACACACTCAGAGATAGCAATATCTGGTGTCAATATCAATATCAGAAATTTCTTAACAGTCATAAATCACTTTGAGGTTTGAGTCTAACTGACAATCATCAGACAACTACTATCTGTTCTGGAAATTTTTCTTATATGTGGACATATGAATAGATATACCCAAATATGCATAGACTGACAGGCATTCACTTATATATCTGCATTTACATCTAATCTTCATGTGGGGGTGACAATATAGGTATATTTAGACTACATTTTTAATGTCTCAGAAATTTCTCTGGAGGAGTTGTTCAGAGAGAACAGGAAACTGAATATGTGAAAATCATTGAAGTAAATTACTTCACTCAAGTTACTGAAATGAGTTCTCATTCTTACAGGCTTGCTCAGGCCAGGCAACAAGCCATCTCACTTAGGTTCTACTACCAGTTTCTGTCTTAAGTAACTGTCACATTACCTTAAGTAAATGTCCCACTGACTTACCATTTGCCATTAAACATGGTATCTTCCGTCTATTCTAAGTTAAATTTGGTTTCATAAACTGTAGATTAAACCTAAACTCAGGGTTTTAAATGGAAAGGTCCGAGAGGAAGTTCTAGTTGTTTGGTAGCAAAAAATAAATAGAAGGGGATGGGAGTATGCTTAGAAAGTGACATTTATGCTAACATAATTTTTGGGGGGGCCACACCCGGTGTTGCTCAGGGGTTACTCCTGGCTGTCTGCTCAGAGATAGGTCCTGGCAGGTACGGGGGACCATATGGGACACCGGGATTCGAACCAACCACCTTTGGTCCTGGATTGGCTGCTTGCAAGGCAAACACCGCTGTGCTATCTCTCCGGGCCCTAACATAATTATTTAACTCACTACAGTTAAGCATAAAGCATTTGTTTTTTTTTCTTGAGGAAAAATTATTACATATGGGGAAAATAGATTGATGAATTTCTAATTTATTTATACAATATGGAAGATAGCAATGTGATGGGTTCTTTGAAATTTTATACAGTTTTGATTTAGAAATTCTTCTCTAACATTACCAAAAGTGCTGAATTTACTTTATATTTAGTGATTATGTTAATATTTAGTAAATATGTATAATCACTTTCCCAAGAACATAGTAAAAAGGCATCTTGGGCCAGAGAAAGTACAATAGGTTAATGAGCTTGTTTTTGCAGGTGGTCCATTCTACTTGAATCCCTGGCACCAGACTTGGAGCGATCCCTGAGCAAAGAAGCAGGAGTAAACCCTAAGCACTGTATGACTCAAAACAAAAAACAAACACACCAACACCTTCCCCAACAAACAAAACCAAAATGTGATTCTATCACATTTACATTAAAATGTCAGCATATTTCTAAGTTCTGAAAAGTTCTGAAAAATTCAACTATTGTGAAAAATGTTACATCAAATTGCTTCACATTGAAAATTATATCAAAGGAAAGTAGCAACATTTTAAAAAGGGTTTTTCTTTTTGTCTGATGAGGGAGATCTTAGAGACTTGGTTTTTTAAGAGCGGGACAGCAAGCTTATTTTTGGCTTTGAGCTCAGAGATAGCTCCTGGCAGTGCCATGGATCTAGTTTGCATCAGCTGCCTACAAACACCATGCCCTCTGTATTATCTCTCTAGCCCAATGGAGTTTGTTTTGCTTTCTTTGTTTTTAGGCCACATTTGGGGATGAGACCTTGTTTGACTGCAAGGCAAGTACCTTACCAGCTGTACTATTGCTCCAGCCTCCCCATGGTGTTTTAAAAACTGATCATTTCTGAAGAGCAGTGCAACTATTTCTGCTACAGTTTTCCTAAGAATATACATCAATATTTGGAAAAGTTTATCCACTGGACATAATCTCTGCTCATTTTGAAGATTCCCATAAAAGTCTTGCTTTCACACTTGGTGATGCTCAGATATTACTCAACTGTGTACACAGAAATGACTTCTGATGTGCTTGCGGACCTACACATGATGCCAAGGATTGAATTTGAATCAACTATGTGCAAGGCAAGCCTTTTACATGCTGTACTATCTTTCTGGTCTTTGAGAATGCCTATTTTTTAAAAGTTAATTCAAGAGTTAGAATTTAAAATTGAAATACCATAAATGACAAGGAAGAAAATAAATTTTCACATAAAATCTACAGGTCTGGGAAGAAGATGATTTTTGATTCTTGATTCAAGAGTTAGAATTTAAAATTGAAATACCATAAATGACAAGGAAGAAAATAAATTTTCACATAAAATCTAGAGGTCTGGGAAGAAGATGATTTTTGATTCTTGTGCATGTAATTATTGCCAAGAATGATGAAGAGAATAACCTAAGATGTTCTGAATCTTGATTTTTCTTCATTTTTTATTATTGGGATAAAAATAGTTCATACAACCATATATATACTTTAGGAGTATAATTTCATGCTATACATGGAAAAAAACTTTTTTGGTATTTGGGCCACAACTGGTGGCACTCAAGTTACTCTTGGCTCTGTGCTTAGAAATCACTCCTGGCAGGCTCCGGGGGTGAAGTAGGGGGATATGGGATGCCTGGGTTGGCTGCATGCAAGGCAAATGCCCTACTGCTTGTGTTATCTCTCCAGCCCCAATATATTGAAACTTTTTAAGTAATAAGAAATGTGCAAGGAGATTGTCAATGGCTTTATTAATATGCTTTTTTTGGTACGACCTCTCATACCAATTAAAGTACAACTCTTAAATATATATTAAATACCAACAACATAAAAAACAGCATTTACAATATGTTCTGGTTTAGAAATGATAAGTCTTGAACTCATAAAATTTGCTTATACATGGATGCTGTAGAGAGCATTGTGCTGAGCAAAAAGAATTATAAGGAGGATAGACATAGAATGATTGTACTCATTTGTGAGATATAAAAAAGATAAGATAGTATGGTACTAAAATCCAGGGACAATAGAGAAGAGACTCAGAAAGACATCAATGGTAGGAAGCCTGTCACGAATAGCACGGAAATGCAGTCAGGGCAGAGAAGGAACCACTTTGACAATGATAGTAGGAAATGATCATTCTGGAAAAGAACTATGTGCTAATAGGAGATAAAGTGATATGCATAATACCCTTTGAGTTACAATTTTGCAAATCACAGTGCATAAAAGGAAAACAAGAAAAATAGAGAAAGTGAGAGAGAGAGAGAGAAGAAGAAGAAGAGAAAATATCTGCTACAGAAGAAGGCAGGGGAGATGGGGGAGGGAAGGAAACCAGACACTGGTGGCAAGAAATGTGCACAGGTGAAGAAATGTGCATTGGACCTTTTATTACTGAATCTCAATCATGAATAACTTAGTAACTGCAATTTCATGGCTGTTTACATTAAATAATTTATTTATTAAAATTAAAATCAAATTAAAGCAAAATGCTATTTCTGGTTTAGCATGGCATTTCTAGTAAATAGGTCCTGTTATAAAGATTCAGAACTGAAATATGAGTCATGAAATTCACCCTGAATTATAGCCTTTATAGATCAACTTGTCCCTCAGAAATTTTATTAAAATCTATGCATTATAATTTTAGGACATCTAAATAAAAATCAGAATTACATACCCTGTGTTTGCTTAGGACCAATATCCATTCTTCAAGAAGGTCATTTAAAAATGATTGTAACATTTTCCCATGGGTAAATACAGTTGGAACCATCCAATACTATGACTATATCCAGCTGAGTGGCACATTCTAATAATTAAAGGAATCAAGTGTGTAAGTCTTGAGTCCTTTTGAAATACATGATTTGCTTTCATGACTGAACAAAGCTCCATATAAATGATAGACTACAAAGTGGACACAATTTTTTTTTAAGTTTTGGGGGCCATATCAGGCTATGCTCAGAGTTTACTCTTGGTTCTGTGTTCAGAAATCACTCCTGTTTGTGCTCAGCAGACCAAATTGGTTGTTTGGGTCCCTATTCATTGTACTGGACATATTTTTTATAATTAAAAATAGGTTTAGATAAAGTAAAATTATAAACATTTATTGCATTCAATAACAATATTTTAGGTTTCATATCTAGTTAAGTTTATTAACTAAACTTTAACATTATATAAGATAGCACTGAACATTTTCTCAAAAAAATTTTGGATAGCAGTTATTAATTACTCTGTGATGATTTAAAATGAGTTTACTATTTTGCCCTTTAAATAAATACCACATGACAACTTAAGTATGAAGTCAAAGATTACACTGTCAAAGTTACTTTCACTAATTCAGTCCCAAATATTACAGTGAGGTTTGGTCATATATTGCCAAAACAAACATTTACCTAAACTGGCAATCCTGGTAATCAAAAAAATACTTCAAGCTTTTTGGTATGTTCCTGGCTATACATATCTCACTTATTCCTTACACTTTTTCAAACATGCAAGAACATTGCATAAAATCCATACCTCGTACAGGAGCAACAGAGTTTACAACTTGAAATGTGGAGCTGACATCAGAACAGATTCCAGTTGTGTAATACAAATGTCCACATCTGTAAGCATATAGGGGCCCACATGCCTTTTAAAAACAAATAAAAACTGTAAGATTAAAAATGATAAACATCATCTTAAATTCTTAGAATATAGCATTTGTGGTTAATTAACTATGATACTCTTTTTATTCTTACCAGAAACCCTCCTTTTGGGTTAGTGACTAAAGTTGCTCCAAATGTCATGTTCTCCTTTACTTCTGTGACATTGGGAATTGAAGTATTCACTAATAAAAAAAAAACAAAACACAAATATTGTATGAGGTTGTTAAAAAAAGCAAAACTGTCTTCACACTATACATTCTGTTTGTATTCATTGTATTCACATTGTAGCACTTTCTTATTTTGACTCAACAGAACAATAAGCAAAGTATTTTTATAATGGACAAACTAAGTCTGAAAACCTGGTTTCTATCCCAGAAACTTTGTCTGAATCCCCGTTTCAAATAGCTTTACTAAAATGTAAAAGAATTCAGCACTATCAAGGCAAGGGGAATGTGGGAATACCTTTCACACATTTTTGCTAATTAAAACAAATATGATGAAACATGATTTCTGGCAAGAAGAAAAATGGGCTGAAGACTAGAAAATAAAAGTTAACTATTAAAATTTTCTTTGGCCATTAATTTTTGGTATGATAGGGGCACTAGGAGGGTTACAAATAATAACTGAACACAAGTGTAGACCTGTGGTTAGGAAGTTTGGATAAGAAAAACATGTTTAAAAGGAATACATTTGACACATCAAGTATGTAGTCTAGGTCCTAAATCCTGTAAACCTGGTAAAATTGGCAAGGATTTCTACTTATTCACATTAAAAATATGTTGGATAGGAAAAGCCAAAATGACTAAAGCCTCCTTAGCAGTATGCTGAGATATTGGAAGAAACAATATTCAAATTCAAGAAAGATTTACTTCATTGTTTATGACTAAAAGTTTGCCCTACCTTAAGACTATAGATTTAAGCAGGGTAACAGAAACAATATTTCTAAATAGCCACACAGATTTATTAATCTAAATATTGGTCTTTTTTTCTCTGAGTTTATTCTGTGTGTTTTGAAGGAAGTTGAAACTTAGAATATCTACCATTGGTCTTGAATTATCTGGATAGAAGTTTTTATACTAGGGTTGTTTCAAGACTAGCATTCCTCTACCAGCTGAGACTACAGCAGAGGATCCCTTATTGTTTTTGATATATTAGCCTCCACGCTAACACTGAAAGTCTCTTTCAATTACCACTAATGGAGGATTATCATCTTATAATAATTCTCTGCATACAGCAATGCTATACTCAAGAAAGAAAAAAATAGGTATGAAACATTCATCTTAAACATTAAAAAGAAAGCATAAACTGGATAGAAACATAGTCTTATAATAAACGTTTAGTGCTACATGGCCTTCTGAAATAGAATTTTAGTCTTACTGTATTGAAAAAACCAAGTATAGAAGTTTGAAGCAATATTAGTAGTTGCCAAGTGAGTGAAGATATCTAGAAGATATCTAGGGAAGATAACTATGTTTCCTACTAGGTAAGAGGGATAATATCTAGGAAAGATAAGTTAAAATAAACTGGACCATGGATGTTCAGAGTAAACTTTATAAACAGTTCAGGCAAAATTACAACAGAAACTTTGATCATTTACAGTATCAAAAAGCCAGTGTGAAAATTGAATTTAGGGGCCAGAGAGATTGCATGGAGGTAAGGCATTTGCCTTTCATGCAAAAGGACCATGGTTTGAATCCCGGCATCTCATATGGTCCCCCGAGCCTGCCAGGAGAGATTTCTGAGCATGGAGCCAGGAGTAACCCCTGAGCACTGCCGGGTGTGACCCCAAAACAAAACAAAACAAAACAAAAAAGAAATAAAGTTGAATTTAGCCAAGTATACATCTACTATAATAACTTGTTAAAATATTTGACAGAACATAAAGAGTCTCTAACTTAAAAATCAGAATTATGGGGCTGGAGTGATAGCACATCAGTAGGTCATTTGCCTTGTACATGTCTGACCCAGGACTGACTAGGGTTTGATTCCTGACATTCCATATGGTCTCTTGGCCTGCCAGGAGTGATTTCTGAGCACAGAGCCAGGAATAATCTCTGAGTATGCTGGATGTGGCCTCAAAAACCACAAATAAATAAATAAATAAACAAACAAACAAATACAGAAGTGTGATCTGGAATACAACCAAACTGTTAAAATTAAGAAAAACATGAAAATATGACTGACTCAACCTTAGGAGAAAAATAATAAATGAAAATTGATGTCAAGTTATTCCCAATGTTAAAACTACCAGAAAGTATGTTAAAACTGTTATGGCAGGGGTGATCATAAATTTGACGAGTCCCCGTATTAGAAAATCAAAATTTTAAAAAGAGAACTCAGAAATATAGTATCTGAAATAAGTCTAATGTGACATAGAACAATGATGGAGTTTATTCTGGAGTATTCTAGGGATATTCTAAGTAACTAATAGAGTATTGTCATACTTACTGTTAATTTCTCCTTTATAATTTTCTTTTGTCTATTTTATTTTTAGAAACAAACACTATTCAGTCAGCTCTCTAACTCAGGGGGTCAAGGCCCCAAAATGAGTCCTGAACATCAGTGGGTGTAAATTTCTGGCTCCTAGAATTGCAGGAGAACAGAGAAGATCGCCACATCAGTAGCCTAGCATCAAACTGTGTAGTCTTGTCTGCCTGAGAAGTTCTCCATCCCTCCAAACAAAACAAACCATTACATTTTTTGTTGGTGCTGTTATAGTTGCTGTAGCATTCAGAGTCACTCATAGTTTATCTGAGACGCAAAGTCTATCTATACCTAACAGTACTTAGAGTACATTTTTTTTTCATTTGTATAAATATGTTAAGATTTTCATTTTAAAAGTTCCCTCACACCCTCAACAATACCACTGATTTACAAAAGATTCTGAATAATGGAGGTAGTTAAAGGTAATGAAACAAGAATATCATCTAAATTGATGCCTACTCTATAACAAACTTCTAGAAGCAAGAACACAGGACATAAAAATATCATTAATAAAATTTTAAACTTTAAGAATGATTTTAGATTACTTCTATTATTATTTTTCAGTTGCTTAAAATTTACTTAGAATTAAAATAATGGGCATGTTTTAGGAACATGTTTTAACATTTTGACTTTACATACCTGGTAGATCCAACTTCACACAAGGTAATTCGCCTCTCCCAACTGGACATTTATAGACATCTCCAGTTCTATTCTTAGGCTGACCAACCAATGGAGAACCAATTAGCACCCTAGAGAAATAATGAATGGTAAATAACTCAATTAACATTTTAATAATGAAAATTTTAATTTTAGCTGTTTTATGATAAATTTGAAGATAAGTAACTTTCATTGATATACTCATAGCTATTATTTAATATTTAATGTTTTCTAAAATAAGATAAGCACCATCTTCTTAATACAGATAACTTTAAAAAAAATCCAAAAATATATGATAACTTGGTAAAATACTTTAATTTAGGAAGAAGTCGATTGGAAGGAGATCCAACATTCCAGGTTCTTGGTAAGACCAAACTACCAGACTGAAATTTGGTTGGGAATGGTTTTCTATTTGGGTGAGGTAAAACAAATTTTCAATATCCTTGACTTGTCTGCTATAACTGTCCTAAATTAATAATATATCTAGTGAATTAAAGGTCTTTGAGTAGAATAGGAAGTCTTTTGTTAAAAGGGTTCTGTCTGTCATACAATAGCTCAAAAGAACTAATATGAAGTTTTACTGTAGGAAATATTCTTTGTCTATTAAAGAGGCAAAAGAGAGAATCAAGACTCAATTGACACAATTTTTCTAATACCATATTTAGGGTGTGATTAAATTTCTCTATGTTTCTTGACTGTTCCAGGTACCAGGTATATAAAGTTGATAAAATAATAAATTTTAATCAATCCATTAATCAAGGAATCATACTTGGCAGTGCTCAGGACTTGTTCCTGGCTCTGGGCATAGTGATTATTCCTGGTGGAGTTTAGGGGATCATGAGGGGTGCAAAGGATTGAACCCAGGATGGCAGCATGCAAGGTTAGTGTGTTACCCACTATATTATCTGCCCAGCCCCTGATAAATCTGGGTGACTTAAAATATGTAGAAATCTTGGAATTGTTTATAGTTATTATATAATTTGGGGTACTAAAATAATAACTTAAGAGATATCCCAAGTGCTGCTCAGAGACTTGAGACCCATTTCTGGTGATGCTCAGTCAACTATTCTGGCAATTAAATGCTAAGCCAGAGGATATGGTGCCAATTGGGTCTTAAGGTTCTGGGGACTAAACTAGATTGGCCCCATACTTCTTAGCCTTGTACTAGTTTTCTAGTCCCAGAACTAATTATTGATCAAGCATGTCACTGTGTCGCTGTGGTAGCTTACAAAAAAAGCACATGGATATACAAGTTTTTTCCCCTGAGGATGTATTAATTTCACATAGGAGTTAGAAAATACTAATATTTAATTATCATATGTTCACTTGTATGGACTTAAAAAATAAAGATAGCAATGAAACCCAGATTTTAACTTACTATTTTTGGGGGCCACACCCAGTGATGCTCAGGGGTTACTCCTGGCTATACACACAAAAATTAAACCATGGCTTGGGGGATCATATGGGATGCCAGGGTATCTAACCATGGTCTGTCCTAGTCTAGTGCATTCAAGACAGACGCCTTATGCCCTGTGCCATCACTTTGGCCCCTTAACTTATTATTTTTGAAGATATAACTATAAAATCACTCTGGGAAAATGTAATAATGTCAGTCATAAATACTTCTAAAAAGACCACTGATGAAATATTGTTAGGAAGAAGATAAATGTGGTTAAGAGTTAAAGTACTTGAATTTGCAGCTGATGGTGCACAGCTGTCTGAAGGGACCATATATACCCAAAGACATTCACTAGTAGACAAAGGACTCCACTTATATACAAAAAGAAACAGCATTTGAGCTTGTTTTAGTCTGTATATTTATTAATGGGTGTCGAGTAAAGATAGAGTAAACATAAAGCAAATTATCATGTAATAAATATTCTTTTTTATGAATAATTTTTATTTTGACCAAAGTGGATTACCAAATCTTTCACAGTAGTATTTTAGTGACATTGAATCAGGGGCATTCCCACCACCAATGTTGTCCTCCCTCCACCCCTGTCCCAGCATGCATCCCATATTGCCCTTCCTTTTCCCCTCGGGCTGCTAGTATATAAATATTCTTATAGAAGCATCAGAAATGTCCCACAGTTTTGGAACAGAAACAAACTAGTTAAACATTATTGAGCATCTTTGTAAATATGTTTGCTTAACTGTATACTATTAGCTACAACAGCACAGGATGTGGGAATCCTGACTTAATAGGATTTCATGTGAATAAGTCATGAAAGATTTAGTTGACATCAAGTAATATAGCTGATAATGTATTTTGGTGCCAAAAATGCTAATATGACCTTAGGCTTCAGAGCTGTAAATAGATGAGCTAGTCAAGAAAAGCGATAGCCTCTCTGTGGCCTGAACTGTCAGGCCATGTCTGGAATCTCTAAATTAAGAGAGACTAGGCACAATGGAATGCAATTTAGTAGACCATAACCCAGCGAGTAAGAGTCTTGTAATTTTGTCTAATAAGTGATATTTAAGAGAAATCTGAGGATATATACTTGGGGGAAAAATTGAATAGAGAATTGGGAGTTTATTTAGGGTGCAGGTATGTTGGATATACATGAAATGTCTTAAGTATTTGAAAAGTTCTTCATATTGAAGATGAATGGGGTTTGCTTTGTGTAGTATATCCTCTGAGAAAAACTAGTATTAATAGAAAATTATGTCACAATAATAAATATTTAATTAAGGCACCAAAATGTTATCTATTGATATAATGCCTTTACAAAACACTTTTGATGTGCATAAATTACATGAACGTATTCAAAGTCTTGAATGTACAATTCTTGTGCTTAGAAATCTAGCTCTAAAATATGACGTTAGTTAAGGGAAGAAGTATTAGTGCATAAATATAAAGCTCATGATACTAAATATTAGTGAATGATTAAAAGAAAATTGATCAACAGCAAGCAGTAATTATTAGAGTCATGTATTCAACTATTGTATATGTAAAGACATTATTTAAAAATTGCCTGGTAGGATTAACATTTGCTTATAACCTAATTTAAAATAAAATTTTACATTTTTTAGGGGCCAGCGAGGTGGCACTAGCGGTAAGGTGTCTGCCTTGCAAGTGCTAGTCAAGAAAGGACCACGATTCGATCCCTCGGGTGTCCCATATGGTCCCCCATGCCAGGGGCAATTTCTGAAGCCCTTAGCCAGGAGTAACCCCTGAGTATCAAATGGGTGTGGCCCGAAAAACCAAAAAAATTTTTTTTACATTTTTATTAAAAACTTATGACTTAATTTAAAGTGAAAATTAACAAATAATATTCAAGATACTCATTATCATAACAATGACAATAATAGCTGGTACTTATTATACCATGTTTTAGGCCTTATTCTAAGACCTTTCCATGTACTAAGTATTTTAATCCTCTATGTAATACATAGTAGGTACTTTGGTGTCAGGCTTAATAAATTTAAATAATAATTTTTCAGTTTACTTAGCTTACAATTTAGAGTAAATCAAGTCACTGTATGTAGGGTTATATTTTCTCCTAGACTGGCTGATTTTAGATCCTCAAAGAGCTCCCAGGACGGGAGATTCCCTTTCCCCTATCCCCTAGGGCGGGAAGCGATCCTGGCAATATTTATTCACGGCAAATAATCACACAGATAGGAGAGTAATTGCAGAATCCTTTGTCGACCTGCTAGCAGCTCTAAAAGCCCAGAGCACGCCAGCTAACTGTCCCAAAAGATCCTGACCGACCTAGTTCGACACCTATTTACTAGGATCTCAACAGCGACCCCGCCTGGAAGGTCGTAGGTGGGAAAGCAGGCAGGGAAACTTAACATTGAAGAGAAATATTATAAAGACCTCCATATACCTTAGTTAATTCATTTGCAAAATGAAAATGGAGCAATTACCTGTTATCATCATGAAAACTAAATGACATATTGAAGATACATAAAATAAATTTTGGCTTATAGTTTATATGGGTTAAGTGTTAATTCTTACAGTTTTTAAAAAATAGATAATAGGAGCAGAGGGATAACACAGAAGTAAGGCTGTATGGCCAACCTGGAAGGGCCAACCTGGGAGGGACGTGGTTCAATTTCCGGAATCCCATATGGTCCCCCAGCTTGCAAAGGGCTATTTCTGAGTGCAGAACCAGCAATAACCCCTAAACACTTCTGGGTGTGGCCCAAAAAACAATCAATCAATCAATCAACAAATCAAGTTTTTTTTAAATAAAACAAAATTAGATAACAGGGGCCAGAATATAAATTTTTCTGTTTATCTTTTGGGGACCACATCTGGCAATGCACAGAGGTTCTGATGTCACTTGAGGAAATATAGTGGATGTCTGGGAAGGAACCTTGGTCAGCTGTGTACAAGGCAAGCACCATACCTGATGTACTATCTCTCTGACCCCTAAACTATAATGATTTGAGTTCTTCAAAAGTATACTCGAGACAAAGAACTTGGTACTCAAAGCCTTTTAAGAAGCAATTCTAAATGTGAGGTATATTTGAGAGGAAAGAAAAGAGAACAAAAGAGCACGTTGAGGCTGGATTCATTCTTAAGCAACTTGGGTTCATTCTCACTGAAGAACATTTTTGAAACTGTGGAACATAGATAAGCATATCATAAGCCTTGTAGAATCTCTGAGAGCAAATACTATGACCTCAAGAGAGTACCATGTGAGAAGAAAGCTGAGAGAAAATTACACAAGATTTTGAGTGGGTAAAGTAAACTGGAAAGGACTCTATTTTTTTCTCCCCAAAAAAGCATTAAGAATTTGGGGGCAATCAAATGTATTATGGAGGACAACTAGTTGTGATTAAATGTTCATGAGAAAGACTCAATAATGATATCATCAGATAAAGTGGTAGAAGAGATGATCCAAAGGTTGAATTTGTATAAGTGACATATGTCACCTATTCCCTAGACAGGAGGACACAGATGACTAAGAGATTCAGAGATGTCAGATAATGATAGATGAGTGGAACTCTGTGTTACTTTGTGTTAGTACCTTGTTCTTGTCTGAGATAAAAATTAAATTTACTTGACAAATTCAATATAGCAGAGTGACTTCTGAAGTCAGGATCAAAAAGATGACACAATTCCAGTTTACTGTTCTTTTGTAATCAGAGAGATCCAAGCTCTAAAGAACTCTTCCATAGCCTAATGGAGGATGAAAAGTACATGGAGAAGTGTCATTACACACAGCAGGCATGGAAGTTGAACCATCTTAGGTTCTCCAACAGCAATGGAGGTAGCAGATGACTGCAGCTGCTTAAATTGATATTCACATAATTCTGCAGGTTACAGGGGAACAGCTCCCAAATCCTTCAACTAAGAGAAACAATGAACTTCTGTTGTCTATATCTACCAAATGTGGGAATGATTGTTCATAATAGCAACAGTAGCTAACTGAAGTGGGGAAGACAAATTTGTGATCTACTATTCATTTTCTCCATTTATTCTTTCATTGCTTTGGTCTTTTATTGATTTGCTTATTCCATTCTTCCTCTATTTTCTCTTTGTATCTTCTCCTTGTCTTTTCTGACATGAACTTTCCTTACTTCTTCCCTTCCTTCCTTGTAAAATATAGTAGCTTTAATAATTTAGTGAGATTTTAGAGAAATATGATAAAGATTTTTAATTGGCAAGGCAGACACTAGCCAGGGAAGTTTTGGAAGGTGTCAATATAATTTATGGAGACTATGTGCCTAGAGAACTTTCTAAGATTCATTCACTAGAACAGAACAAAATGAAAGTTTGTGGAAGAGAATTGACTAGTCAGAACACTATTCATTAATTGGATAGAAATCTAGGCTAAATGATGAAAACTGAATTTTAAATAGCATTGGAATGGTGAAGTTCTTGTGAAAAATAAGAGAAAAAAGAAATTATGGATTTACCAAACAAAAATGTAAGTTTGGTATTGGAATATTATATACATGAAACACTAATAGTATTATAAATCATGGAATCAATAAAAATGGAGAAGGAAAACCTAACAAAAAAGAAAGAATAGAAACTAAGATATATACACTCAGAAAATGGTTGAATACTCCAGGACTGAGATGAGGATTTTAAGAATTGGGACTGATGGTAGAGAATGGTCTACCATCTCTACTAATGGTTGCTGATGAGGCATAGGACAGAAAACAACTCTGCCATTTATTGTTTATGACTATTTGTTCTACTAGCAATCAAGCAACTATGGAGACTACATATATCTTACCCCTTCATTTGAACTCAGCCTCTTTTCCCAAGCTGCAAAAAAATAACAAGATCCCAGAAAAGTATTCACACAGGATTTATAGAATTTTAGGAATCTCCAGTGTTCTCAATTCCCATTCTTTTGCTCTCATTTTTCTCACAGTCCTTATCATCACATTCTGCCAGATGTTATAACCTATTTGTCTAGTATATTTTTATTATCTGTTTTTGGCTTCCCATCACTGATAGGAATAAATTATACCCTAACATAAATTTATTTTGTTTAGACACATACCCTTACAGTCCTTGGCACAAAACAGGCATATTAATTCATAACCATATGAATTATTTAATGACTGTGTCAATTACTGTAGGTATCTGAATAAGCAGACATGGGAATTTTAGATTTGTCCTCCAGTTGAGAATTTCCACTTGTGAAGTCATTTTTGCAGTGTAGAGAACATATAGTACAATGTAGAATATGCCATCTACACATATGGGTGAGATAGTAGGGCATTTTCACAGGACAAGGATCCAGAGAATTCTGCTGTTAGAGAAAATTGGCTGAAAGTCAGAAGACCAGTGTCCCACATCCTGGACTTGTCGCATATTTGCTATATTCAACCTTTTCACAATTAATTCTCTGATTCCCGTTTTCTGTTAGAAAAGCAGATGAATAACCACAACACTTGCCCCAAATCCCAAGGGCCAGTATGAAGATACAAGGCACAGCATTTCAGAACTGTTATTAACCAATTCATTAACTTTGTCATTTTAAGTGAAATGTGATTGCTTTAACTGATTACATTTTTTTTTGAATTTTTTAAAAATTTTGGTTTGAGGTCACATGCAGCAGAGCCAATGCTGATTTCTGACTCTATATTCTAAGGAATCATTCCTGATGAAGATGGGAATTGAATGCAGGCATACAAGGCAAAGCACTTGTACTGCTGTACTATTGTTCCCGTCCCTGGATATTTTCTTTTTATATGAAATTTCTGCAATGAGCTGTCTGCAGCTTTATAAAGGATGACAATGCTATATTTCAATTCTAAATTCTAGAGAATACTTGATGAACTCAACCTAGGGTCCGAGTGAGAGTAACATTTCTTTTGTTTGTTTGTTTGTTTTGGTTTTTTGGGCCACACCCGTTTGATTATCACGGATTGCTCCTGGCTAAGTGCTCAGAAATTGCCCCTGGCTTGGGGACCATATGGCACGCCAGGGGATCAAACCGCGGCACTTCCTTGGCTAGCGCTTGCAAGGCAGACACCTAATCTCTAGCGCCACCTCATTGGTCCCAAGAGTAACATTCTTTTCCACACTAAGCACGTCGGTTCTAGCAAAATTTTTGTAGAATAATATTTTGTATTTTTCTTTTCTTTTCTTTTTTTTTTTGTTTTTGGGTCACACCCAGCAGTGCTCAGGGGTTACTCCTGCTCTATGATCAGAAGTCGCCCCAGGCAGGCACAGGGGACCATATGGATGCGGGATTTGAACTACCATCCTTCAGCATGAAAGGCAAACACCTTACCTTCATGCTATCTCTCCGGTCCCAATATTTTGTATTTTAATAGTAATTATATTTATGATAACTTTTATTTATTTGAAGAATAGCTGTCTCTATATTTCATATTTATATTTTCTCTCTTTGGAAATCTAGCTTCCTGAAGTTTTTGTCTCATATTTACATTATTTCTGAACATTCTTTTCACCAAGCTCTTTCTTGATGTCCAAGAAAAGACACCATAGAGTACCAAATACCACTTGTAGACAAGTTTTTTAGAGATAAAATGAGTATTTGGGTTTCATGGAGAATAAAGTTTTACAGTGGACTCATTACCTAGTCATGAAAGATAGCAAAATAAATGCATTAAAATCTGTAATAGAAAATTTAATAGGATTTCTAAAAATATTTTATATCAATCTTCAATGGGTTTTATGTGAAACACATATTTAGAGGAAATATAACATTAGTTTCATGAACCCTTACCTGGCATAAAGCAGAATCCTCTAAGGAAAAAGCATAAAGCAAGACAACTGTGTTCTTTAAAGAATAATAATGGATTGAAAGACTATGTATGTTGACATTTAGAGGTATAGAGACAACCAAAGTTGCAATACCCCTCTGTCACTATCACTGCCTATTGGCCCTTCCCTTTCACTACCACCTCCCTTGATGACTTCAGTTCTGTTGTCAGTCTAAGGGTTTGTTTTCACTGGACACTGCCTATTCTCTTGTGGTGCTTCTTTATATACCATACTTGTATGTGAGATTATTGGTATTTCTTTACCTTTTGAACAAGTTGTCCTCTAGTTCCATCTATGTTATTACAAAAGGCAAGAAGTTATCTTTTCTTATACTCATTGTATTACTATTGCACATCTTCTTTATTCACTTTATGCTACTGGGTACGCAAATTATTTCCAGATATTCCTGACTGTAAATAGTACAGCAGCAAACACAGCAAAGCATATCTTAGTGTTTTTGAGTTCTTGGAATCTATGTCAAGTACTGGCATTGCTATATCATCTGATTATTCTCTTCTCATCTTGTTTGAGACTGTTTTCCATAGAGGTTGAACATTTTATGTTATTATTAACAATAGTGAGTTAGGGTTTCTAAATACACAAATTAAAAATGCCCATTGTGTTAGAACTTATTCTAGTATTTTTGATTGAAACACTTCTCACTGGTATCAGGTGGTATACAATAATTATTATTGATCTTATTTTTTATTTCTCTAATAATTAGTGATACTGAACATTTTATCTTGCCAGTTGGCCTACTGTGTGTCTTCTTTGGAGACTTGTTTGTTCCACTCTTTCTTCTACTTATATTTGAGTTTGTTGTTGTTGTTGAATTTTGTATGCATGTCATATATATGATGTTCTATTTGCTCCTATCCAATACTATAGTTTAAAATTATTTTAGTGATAGCTTATCTCATAATACAGAAAAAATTTAGTTTGACATATTCTTTATTGCTTGTTTTTGGGTCACACCTTAGTGTACTCAGAGTTTACTCCTGGCTTATTGCTGAGAGATTACTACTGGCGCTTATCAGGGGACTATATATGGTAGGCTGCATGCAAGACAAATGCCTTATCCACTGTAACTCTGGGCCTGAATGTATTTTCAATTGTTTATTTACTTATTTGTTTGTTTGTCTTTTGGATCAAACCTGACAACACTCAGGGGTTACTCCTGGCTATACACTCAGAAATTGCTACTGCAGGCTCGGGGGGATCATATGGGATGCCGGGATTCAAAACCACTGTCCTTCATGCAAGACAAATTCCCTACCTCCATGGAATCTCTTGGGCCCCTCAATTGTTTATTTTTGCTTTTATTTTTCTAGGCAATTGAACTAAACCACTGAAAACACCCCTGAGGTCAATATTATAAAGCATCTTTTTTTTTTCTCAACAAATCTATGAATCTGAATCTAACATCTGGGTCTTTCATCCATGGTTTTTGAGGGTAATTTTTGTAACTCTTGTGAGTAAGGGCTCATTTTCATTCTTTGGTATGTGGCTACCAGTTTTCTGAATAATACTTGTTAAAGAAGAAGCCAGTATATGCTGATACACATAAGTATATGTGTGTATATATATATATATGTTATGCATATACTCACACATATATACGTACAAGTAGGGATAAAGACTGGTAAGGGAGGTATCCGCATCATAAAAGACTACTTTGATTACTTTGGTTTTGGTTTGAGTCTACACCAGTAGAGTTCAGGATTTATCCTAGCTCTGTACTTGGGGATCACTCCTGGCAGGGTTGTGGGACAATACGGGATACTAGGGATCAAACATAGGCTGTCTACATGCAAATAAGTGTCCTATTCTCTGTGCTCTTTTCGATCTGTTTTGCAAAGACAAGACTAATGAAGAATATTGATAGATTGGTTTTTGTTTGTTTCTTGGCCACACCTAGAGGCACTAAGGGTTCACTCCAGGCTCTGCACTCAGAAATAGCTCCTGGTAGGCTCCAGGGATCATATGGGATAGAGGTGATTGAAACCAGGTCTCTCCCAGATCAACCTCTTGCAAGGCAAACTCTTTATGACTCTGCTATCGCTACGGTAATAATTGTTTTAATACCAAAGAATAATTGTTTTAATAGCAATTAGAAGAGTGGAGCCAAATAGTTATATCCACCTTCATGTATATTCCAATATTAATAGCTGTGCAATGAAAAGAACAAAGTATCCAATAAAACATTGTGCCTGATAATGTAGGCACATGATTGAATGAAAATGTAGAGTAACGCACAATGAGATTCTATCAGCCAGAAAAACAGATGAATTATTTCCACTTGTAGAAAAATGAAGGGACTCTAGAGAATCACATTAGACAAATAAGTATTAGAAGATTTCATGCATGTGTGAAATATAAAGCTAACATTTATTGAAAAAGCAAATATATGCCTGGACACTAACAACAGAATTAAGGTTACTTAAAGTAATAGGTTGATTGGTGGGAGAAAGAGCAAAGGGGATGACTAAAAGATGGTAGGCTTTGTTTTTTATAAACTTAAATTAAAAGCCAATAAAATGATGGGTGCCTAAGCTAGAAGGATGAAAAAAGGAAACAACAAAGAGTGGAAAGTCCTGATCAACATCTTTTCATTTCCCATCTGGCTGAGATCGTGCCATTCTGGCGACAACAACTAAATCTGGAGGACTGTGCAACACTGAGCGCATTTAAGCTCATTCTCTTCAAAGCAAAATTATTAAACTAATTATGTATTTTCCCCCCAATTTTTCTGAACCACACTGCAACTTGGATACTCCAGTCAAGCTAAACATAATGAATACAACTGATCTTAATCAGGATTATGAAGGGTTCTGCTACTGAAAACACATGTGATTTCCTAGTGAAAGATTTGAAGTAAATTACATTTCAAAATAAGCTTTTGAAAGGCAAATGGTTGGTAAGGCTGCTCTTTTTTGTTAACTTCTTATTTTTTAACATAATTAAAACAATGCTGCAGATAGCACTTGTAATAGTCAAACAAATACTCCCTATTTAGCATCTTTCAGTAAAAATGTACAATAGGTTAGAATGATTTTGGCTATTTTTTAAAATTTTGAGGCCACCCTGAAGGTGCACAGTGTTGCTCCTAAAATTCTTGGGGAACCAATCCATGCCAGATATTAAAATTGGACCTCCCACATGCAAAGCATGCCTTTAGCCCAATAAAGAAAACTATCTCTTAAACCCAAGGATTATTTTATTTTACTTTGGTTTTTGAGCCACACCCAGTAATGGTCAGGGGTTACTCCTGGCTATGCACTCATAAATTGCTCCTGGCTCAGGGAACCATATGGGACTGCGGGGATCAAATCGAGGTCTGTCCTGGGCAGCCACTTGCAAGGCAAATGCCCTACCATTGTGCTATCTCTCCAGCCCCAAGTATTATTTCCTTTTTAAAATTTTTTTGGGGGGTCACACCTGGCAGTGCTCAGGGGTTACTCCTGGCTCTGCACTCAGAAATTGCACCTGGCAGGCATGGGGGACCATATGGGACGCCAGGATTTGAACTACCGACCTTCTACATGAAAGGCAAATGCCTTACCTCCATGCTCCTGCCCCTCTTTTTTAAATTTAAAGTTGATCAACTTCCAAATTATGAGCAGTAAATGTGCTTTCAAAAGGTGACTAGCTCTGGAGAAAATTGAATTACAAAGTTCATTTTCTCCATAATAAGGCACTTATTCTATAGTCTATTTCTTAAATAAGCCTGCATCCTATATGATTTTATAAGCACTTACAGATTTTCAAATATGTTTCTAAATTTTATTTAGCATTATGAGTGCCTGTTCTACTTGTGGGGGTAAACTCATGCTACTCTAACATCTCTAAAGCTTTTGAAATTATTTATATGATGTATTTTATATATTTTACTTACATAGTCATCATTTTTTTGTTCCCTTGATTTTCACATTTTCTATAACTATTGTAAGTACAAAATTTGTGTTTGACATTGCATACATTTAAATACTCAAAATTCTACATATTAATATATACAATTTTATTCTTATGACAGATAGTTATAAATATTTTCTTTTTAATATAGTTATATTAATGAAAAACTCTGATTTATTTTATTGAAACCATTGTGATTTACAAAGTCCTTCATAGTTGGAATTCAGACATACAATGAATCAGGCCAATTCTACCACCAGGGTCAACTTCCCTCCACCAATGTTCCCAGAGTACTTCCTATACCACCATCCTTTGCCCCCTGGCCTGCCAGTATAACAGGTTCATTTTAAGTTTATGTTGTTCTTGTTTGGGTCTCTTGATTCTATTGTTGCTGACTTTGACTTGGATATTTAGTTGTCTTTTTTTTAATATCTACCAATGCCTCTAAGACCACTTGGCCTCTGGCCCCATAATTTTATTTTCCCCTTCTTAATTTTATAGAAAAATGCAGAAGTATGACATAAATCAAATTAATTTGTGTCCCAAGTTCTATGAAGAAAGACAAAAACCCCTATCTAAAAGATTAAAAGGGATGGCAGGATTTTTTTGTATAGGTGAAGCAAAAATTGGGGGAAATTGAAAGAAAACACAAAAATTGAGGAAAATAAAAAGTAAAAACCTTTAACCTAAAAATGGTGTTTCTACCCATGAAGCATCCTGCGAAAAGACCAACTACAGGCTTTGGGCATACTAGGTCGTCTAACCCCAAAGTTTTTCTTCATGGTACCAGGAAAAATTCTCCTCAATCATGGTTGTCATAGTTAGTCATCGGCGAGTAATTAGAGATCTTGGTTTTTGCACAGATCCGATGTTGAAGTCAGGGTGTCATGGCAATTCTTCTGGTTTCATCTCATCATTGTGTGGCAAGGCAGGTAAATCTGCCTTGAAAGCAAGTTGTTGCTATTTCCAAGTCATTAGGGTGTTATATGAACCCACCTTGAAGCAAGTCAGTGCCAAGGTAGCATTAGGGCCTTCCCTGGTAGAAGTTTAATTCCTGGTGCTGTTGCAGAAAACCGTGTAGGTACCAATGATGGGATTCAAGGTTTAGGAAGAATGGCCAAAGTTCAATCAACTGAAGCCTAAGTCAAGTCACTATGACAAATATTCAGGGTAAAAGGTCCTACTGCAATAAAAAATTTAGAAGCTACTATCTGTATTAGATAAGAAATTTCTGTAAGTAATATTTCCCCCATTTTAATGTGCCTATGCAAAAGGAATAATGCCACAGGATACAACTGGTGCACATGGGGATTTAAAATAACAAGCTAAATAATCCCTATAGCCTGGTTCTAACATGAACTCAAAACCCAAGAGAAATTTATCTACTAGAATTTCCTACTAAACAAATCCAAAAAAGGGGTGGGGAAAACTACATCTACATAAGAAAATATACAATAAGAATTATACTTATTAAGGAAATGCACCTAAAGAAATATAGAAAAAAATATATATATCCCCTTTAAGTCTTTTTAAATAATCTGGAGGGGGGTAAAGGTGGAGAGGCATGGTGTTCTTTATTTTCAGTACTAGCCCTGAGCTAAATTTTCTTACGGAATTTTCTTCTTTAAAAAATGTAAAACTTGGGATTGGAGCAATAGAACAAAAGGTAAGATGCTTGCCTGGGTTCTATTTTCAGCACCCTATAAGGTCCTATGAGCCCTGCAGAAGTGATATCTAAGTACCATTGGGTGTGGCTCAAAATCAAACCTGCAAAATCCACAACACTTTATTGAAGTATGAATTATATATAAAATGTGTGCATATTTAACATAAATAACTTGATAAGTTTGGAGGCAATTATTAGCCTATGAACCAGCACCATTACATATATATGTATACATACACACACACAAACATATATATATGTATATATATATATATATATCTCAGACCATGCTACATACAGACATACATCTATATCTCCTATAAGTTTCCTCCTACCTTCTTTAGCTATTTTTTATGTTAATTATTATTGTATGATAATAGCACTTACAATCTCCCCTCTTGGGGCTGGAAAAATAGTGCAGAGTTAATGGTGCTTGCTTTGGACATGGTTCAGTTGACTCTGGTTTGATCCCCAGCACTGCATTTGATCCAACAAACACCACCATGACTGATCCTTGAGTATGGGCCAGGACTAAGATCTGAGAATAGTAAAGTAACCCTTTACCTCACTCCAAATATCTTTCCTCTTAGCAAACTTTTAAGCAAATAATAGAGTACTGTTATCTATGGATAGTATGTTATATTGTGTCTGGTATTTACTCATCTGTATAAATTAAATTTTTCACATCCTCATTTTCCACTCTTTCTGTTCCTTGACAACTTCTATTTACTTTTTGCTCCTCTGTTTATTTCAGATTCCCCATATAAATGGTATCAAGGTGTCCTGTGCCTGGTTTATTTTCACTTAGAATAATGTCCTCCAGATTTATCCACATCGACACAAATGCTAAGAGTTCATTCTTAATTAGGGCTGAATATGCCTATGTTAGGCATACTACACATTTTAATTATCCTCTTCTCTGTTGATGGTCATTTAGGCTACTTTCATGTCTAGGCTAGTGTAAGAATGCTACAATAAACAGACTATAGACACCCCTCTGGCATCAGGTATTTTTCTAGAAGTGGGACTGCTATTTCTTATGGTAGCTCTATTTTTACATTTTAAAGAAATCTTTATCGTGTTCCATATACTGATTACATCAATTTGGTTTTTTGGACAGTATTCTAATTTCTCTACAACCTTGTCAATGCTTGTTGTTTAAATAAAATTATAGTTATAGGGGATCTCTTTTAGCTTAATTTTATGTATATGATTTCCTATCTATAATAAAAGGATTAAGCTAGATTTCAAAGGCCAGGTAACAAATGACAATGAATACATATTATGTTGAAGACTCTACTTGTTGCTGGACAGCACACAGGGTTTTAAATGTGTATCATAATTAGTCTTTGTTCTTTATCAGACAAGTCCTCTGATAATATTAAACTTTTTCTTACCTGTTTTCTATTTTGAAATTTACAAATCCCTAGCTGAATTCAAACTTACTAAAATCAGCTCATAAGAGACCTCTATGATTTAACAGATTGCAATGACTTTCTAAAGCACATAAACTTCTTTGTACTTAAAAAAATTAAAATCAGACTCACTGACTTTTGATAAAACTGATCATCTTGTATTTGTTTCTGGACACCCATTTCCCCATGATCCAGTAGAAAAAATACGGAATATATTTGACTCTTCCTAAGTCTTCTACTACCATTCTCAAACTTTAAACAAGATAATAATTCATATAATTCATATACAGGCTAGTTGTGTGGGCCTTGTTCTATATGCACCAGAATACTGTTTTTGTTTTATAACAGATTTTCCAGCATTCAGGTGTCCCTTTCTCCAATCAAATCTATATGCAATTTTCTAAGTGCAGCTTCAAATAGCAAACTACATTTTCATTACATTTCCTATTTGGTAGAATCTCCTTTACCCATTATCCTCTCTACCAATACAATAATACATTTGATTTCTAACTACCATAGTCATATATTCTCAGGTCAACTTGAAATATAATTTCTTCTACTCTTACCAAGTCAGTATTTGGCTTCACTCTTCAACCTGTGTTCCCTTTAATCACATATATTACTTGTTTATCTCTATTTCTAATTTCTTGCTTTTCCTGTTTTGGAGAAGCAGTATTCTTTCTTGAACACATACTTAATTTTTCTCCCTTCATGTCTTTCTGAGTAAGTTTTATTCAATAAAAACTAACTTGTCACAGGCATACACGCATGCACACACACGCACATGCAAGAAAGTTAACTTTCAAGATCCAGCTCAAGTATTACTCTCTCCTTCTATAAATACCCACTGAATTAACAGTCTTTAATATACTGATAAGTATTGTTATTGTTTTAACTATTCCTATTTTTATATATGTCCCTCTTAGATTATAAGTTTTTATACTTGCCACATATCCCCCATATAATTTAACATAATTTCCAATACATAGTTGGTATAATGTAGCTATTTTTAGCTAGACTGGCTCACATTCATGTTTCATCTAGAAAGTATTTCAAGTAATCATATAATATAACAAATATTTGTAACAAAACAAGTAGTTTTGATTTCATGATAAAAAATTAAAAGAGGCCTAGACAGCAATCTTAGTAAACTTAACATTTTTTTATTTATTTTTTATTTTTTATTTTTTTTTTTGGTTTTTGGGCCACACCCGGCTTTGTTCAGGGGTGACTCCTGGCTGTCTGCTCAGAAACAGCTCCTGGCAGGCACGGGGACCATATGGGACACCAGGATTTGAACCAACCTCCTTTGGTCCTGGATCGGCTGCTTGCAAGGCAAACGCCGCTGTGCTATCTCTCCGGGCCCAACATTTTTTTTTTTAATATTTTCACAATTGTGCATAAACTGGTGAACTATCTGCCACAGGTTCTTTCAGTAGAGACTCATTCAAATACACTTTTGCTTTTCAGTCTTCCACTTTGTGCATTCTTTTGTTTATGTGTAAATGTTAGCCTAATTATCTTTATATTTTTTGTATCTACTCATTCACTTTCCTCAAAGTTAATAGCTTTGGAAAGGAAATTCAATATGACATCAAGGTACCAATTTAATATCAGTTTTCAGTTTTCCTCTTTTAATAAACGTTTTGGTTTCTAAAAAAATGGACTAGAGCATTTTGAGGATAATATCCTATAATAGGATGGATTTTTGTAATAAGGGCAAGAAAGATACTAAAGGGATCATATAAGTACATTAAGACTCAAAGAAAATCCATGAGCCTCTCCTTAGTCCACTAAGATTCTTTATTCTCTTAGATAACTAAGAGATGTTCATATTATCTTTAAGTAGGAGGCAGAGTAGATGAGAAAGTAAATTTTTTATTCTCTTAGATAACTAAGAGATGTTCATATTATCTTTAAGTAGGAGGCAGAGTAGATGAGAAAGTAAATTTATTGATTATCTTCACATCAGAAAATGATAAAAAAAAAAGACTCATAATATTACCCTTTAAAAAGAAGAATACGGGCGGAGAGATAGCATGGAGGTAGGGCATTTGCCTTGCATGCAGAAGAAGGGTGGTTCGAATCCTGGCATCCCATATGGTCCCCCGAGCCTGCCAGGAGCGATTTCTGAGCATAGAGCCAGGTGGAACCCCTGGGTGCTGCTGGGTGTGACCCCCTCCCCCCAAAGAAAGAATACATTTTAAGTAAATGACTTAAATCTTTAAGGTTGACTATGTATTATACATATTTAAATGTTTGTGTAATGTGACTATTAACTTTTATATCTTATTAAAAATGTTATCAGGGGACCCAAAAGGTGTTTAGAAAACCCCGGGAGCATACTCTGTGATTTTCAACCAAATAGGGTGTTGGTTCAATGCAAGGGCCAAGAACATGATGGTGCTGCTTGGTTGCTTTGATGACAGAGATTACTGGGGACCTCCAGGACTACACCCTGTCCTGATAGAAGCTCTGGCTTCACTGGGTTCTTCAAATAGATACTGGGTGATCTACTGGGTGATACTGGGTGCTGCAAATAGACCTGAGTTTGGCTGCATGCAAGGCATATACCTAAAAAAACTGTTTAAGCCCTGTTTAAATACCCTCTAGAGCCATGTTGAGATTTTTAAAAAGAACAAGTACTGAATTTTAGTTTATTATAGCTTATACATAAACAGGAGCTTAACTAGTTGGCCCACTCAGTGTAGAGTAGAGGTAGAGCTACCTGAACTGCAGGATTAATTCTAAAAGAATAAATATGGCGACTTGCTCTTCAAGTTCTTCTTTGAACGTGTTTTCATTTATCTTTGGATGTTATTACCACTCTGGAGAAGCCCATGTTCTCTCTTGAATATGTGCTTCCTCTTTTTCTTTCCCATCACATTTTTCTAAGTTTCAACAAAAACTCTCTTGCTTCACAAAAACAGAGAAAGAAAGAAACAAACAAACAAACAAAAAATCCAAAGAGGTGATATTATCTTTTTAAACATAAAGGAAAGGGAGAAGTTAGAGGAAATAAAGATGTAAGATTTATCATACTCAATTATTAGATATTTCATCTGAGATAAAAGGAAAATAGATAAATTGACTACTCTTACATTTTCTAGTATTTATTTAGTATTCCTACTTAGAAAGGTTGAGAGCTTAAATTATTGCTTTTATAGCATTTAGAGACATAATAAGTGAATCATACCTAAAGAATATTGAAAATTACATTTGATATGTGAACTATAGATCCTCAGTAGTTGTAGACTGTCTTTTGTAATTTTGTTCATTAGTTATTTTCTTTCTTTTTCTCTCTCTCTCTCTTTCGCTTTTATTTACTTTACTTAAAGAGGTTTTCACATAGTTAACATAGTTGACATGATACATTTGTTTCTAGAAGACCTGGCAGACAAAAACATGCCCACAAATGCAGTCGCCATGTTTGTACCTGGCCAGCTCCACCTGGTCTTACTATGTTCTCCAAAGAGATATAAAACAAGCTATGTAAAGATCATGGGTATAATGGCCATGGAGCTGAACGCTTGGTTTATAATACTGATATATTTTTATGGAGATGTATTTAAGAAAATTGTTTAATGTATCCTGGAGGGGTGATAGCACCCTCTTGTAAGAGTAATTGGACTGAAATTGGCCCCATGGACAAGTCAATTATAATGGACAGAAAAGAAAAGTCTGGGAGTTGGCGGGGATGGAGGGCGTACTCAGGATGGAGACTGGAGCAGAGCCTGCTGGTCCACCAGGGGCAAAGGCAGAGACTCTAGCCCATCTAGGCCTGGGCCCGAGATAAAGCATCTACAAGATGCTTTTTGCTCCACTTCATCTTCTCCTTACCTGGCACTCTCTGGGCCGGTCAGATTTCTCTCTCTCTCTTCTCACTTCTCTCTCTCTCTCTCGTCTCTCTCTCTCCTCTCTCTCTCTCTCTCTCCTCTCTCTCTCTCTCTCTGTCTCTCTCTGTCTCTCTCTCTCTCCCCTGTTCCCCCCCTCTCTCTCTCCCCGTCCCCTCTCTCTCTCTCTTCCCGTCCCCTCTCTCCTCCTCTGCTTCCCTCTCTCTCTCTCTCCCCTCTCTCTCCCTCCCTCCCTCTCTCCCTCCCTCTCTCCCTCCCTCCCTCTCTCCCTCCCTCTCTCTCTCCCTCTCTCTCTCCCTCCCTCTCTCTCTCCCTCCCTCTCTCTCTCCCTCCCTCTCTCTCCCTCCCTCTCTCTCCACCCCTCTTTCTTTCACTCCCTCTCTCCCTCCCTCCCTCTCTCTCTCTCCCTCTCTCTCCACCCCTCTATCTTTCACTCCCTCTCTCTCCCTCTCTCTCTCCCTCTCTGTCTCCCTACCTCTCTCTCTCTCTCCCCTCCCCCCCCCCCTCTCTCTCTCTCTCTCTCTCCCACCCCCCATCGCTGTTGGTAGACCTGAGGAAATGAAACCGGGAAATAAAACACAATATTCTTTCTAACCCCTCTGTTTCTACTCTCTCTCCAACTGCTTGGGCTGGTCAGGGTCGCTGCATCCTGGTGTCCCTGGGTGGGCACTCCTCTAGACCTAACAGCCAGTGCCTTGTATATAACTCTTGTATAGCCCTTGTATATAACTCTTTCAAGAACACACTGAGTCCATGGAGATGGCCACATGCAGACATGGTGACTGTGTTTGTGGGCCTTTTGTAGTTATTTTAAAAATTAGGCTCATGTTATTCTTTTTTGTTTGTTTTGTTTGTGGGGAATCACACCCACAGCATTCAGGGGTTACTCCTGGCTCTATGCTCAGAAATCGCTTTGGCAGGCTCGGGGACCATATGGGATGTCGGGATTCAAACCAGCATGCAAAGCAAACACCCTACATCCATGCTATTTCTCCAGCCCCAGGCTCATGTTATTAAAGAATAACAAGTTTAAATGATTAAACTGGAACAAATTCATATTCTTTTTCCTGTACATTCCAATTTTAAAGGACACTAAAATTATGTTAAGTATAAAGCAAAAAGAGCTCTAGTACTAATATTATATAATTTTAAACAAATTAAATGTGCTTTAAAAGTATACAAAGAAAATATACTATTTGTTATGAATATATATGAATATAAACTGTAGTACAGTAACAAAAAATGTAAGCTTATATTATGCGATGGAAATGTCATTAACCCTTTCAAGATAGAACTTCATGTTTTCTAAAAATGCTTTCTAATTTCAGTGACTCTAAAATGAGAACAATTATATAACTACTGCCAGAATATTGAAATTGCAGAACAATGACCATTGGAGATAAGAACCTTTCTTGAGGTCAACTAAGGCTTTAATGGAAATCACTGATAACTTCCTTCAATATTGCTAAAGGATTTTTCTTTTTGTCAGTTTCCATTACTATATGATTAGACTGTGTTTTCTGCCACAAATGATTCACTCTGTTGGAGTTTCATTCATAAAACACTTTACAAGTAATATTTTCCATTACCTTGTTTTAAAAACAAAACTATTCTTCCTCCCCACCCCCAGCTTACCATTTGCCTTCTTCATTTTCATATTGTTGAACAGTATATCCAAACATGTCTTCTACTGGGCCACTGAAAGTCATTGAATTTTTCACATCAACATTGAATGATAAGCAGAAGCCTAGAAGAGCCAAGGGAAAACAAAGTCAAGTTACACTGTAGTAAACTGAAAACTGTTTCAACTTAGATAAGAAAGACTATAGACAGAATTTTTTAATTGAACCAAGATATACAGTTATAAAGTTGTTCACGATTGAGTTTCAGTCAAGCCATGTTCCATCACCAATGCACATTTGCTGCCCCCACTGTCGCGCTAGTTTCCCTCGTGCCCCTATGGGGCAGGTTTCTCTCTCTCCTCTCTCTCCCTCTCTCTCTCTCTCTCCTCTCTCCCTCTCTCTCTCTCTCTCTCTCTCTCTCTCCTCTCTCTCTCTTCCTTTTAGGCTCTTAAGTATACAACATTGTTCCTGAGGGGTATCATGCATATCAAATTATCTCTTTTTGGCCATCAGTTCTTTAGGCAGAAACATTTAACTTAGAGTGTTTATAAGAGGGAGATATACAACTTGGCAGGGAGAAGAAAAATATGTACCAAGGACTGGGGTGGGGGTGTCTGAAAGTAATGACTTGGACAGGACAAATATGGTTGCAAGATCATAGAGATTTGCCTGACTGATGCAAAAGTAGACAAAGAATAGATGTGTAAGTCCATTTATGTACATTTCCTGCTCATTTTTCAAGGGTGATGGAGAACAGCTGGACACTAGCTTCAGCATAATAGCCTTCTTTTGAAGATCTAAGCACTGTTCCTCTCCTCCAAACTAAGTAGTAGTACTTCTTTTCTCAGAGTTCTTTTTTTTAATTGTATATATGTTTTCAACGAATTATTTTTATTATTATATAATTGAAACATTTAATTTTTTCTTTTATTTAAAAATTGTTTTTACAAAGCTGTTCATGATTGAGTTTTGGTCTTACAATGTACACCACCCTTCACCCTTTCACATTTCCCACCACCAACCACCAATGCCTAGTTCACCCCCACCCCGCCTCCCTTGAAATAGATTATTTTTGAAATGAGAAATGAATAACAGCAGGATTGTTCCATTTGGGTGATGTTGACATTTTGAGTCATTTATAAGATAATTTTGTGTGGGGGATGTTAAAGCAGCATCCTGAGCCCCTTTTCACGTGATGTCATCTCCTAAACTGTGATGATCAAAATGTCTCCAGGCCTTATAACATTCTCCAGGAAATTAAATCATCCTAAGCTGAAAACCACTTTTCTACAGATAAAAACCAGAATACTGCCACCCATGATTTTGTTGAAAAGGTGGCTGAGAAACCATCTGTTATCTGCAGATTAGCAGTGTCTGCATCATCCAGGAGTTTGTGCAGGGGTCAGAATCTCAGTTTCTACCAAGATCTCCTGCACCATAGCCCAATAAAACTTCTCAGGAAGTCCAAGACTCCATCTGGGCTCCTTATAGCCTGTCACTAATCCCTTGGCTTTTGCCCTGCTTCTAAATATAAAGGAATATATGCATACATTATGTATTTAATGTTCAACCAGAAATTTGTCAGGAATAAATGGAAGAGAACTATCATCAAATCCTCCTCTAGACATGGACCTCTGAAGGCTGCCCCTAAAGCAAAGAATGTTATTTCAAAACTTCTGTCAAAAGCAGGCCACCATCATTGAACCATTGATGTCAGACAGTCACACAATTGTCTCTCTATCCTTTTTTAACTTGCTTCCCCCAGTGCTCTATATAAAGGCTAACCCCCCAGAGTGAGTACAAGATTTTTTTTTTATAAACAAGCCTGTCATTTTCTCAGTAACTGAGCACCTGAATGAAGCTGTTTTTTTTTCTCACAGGAAAACTCTTTTCTTCTTAGTACTATCTTTCAAGAGGTGAGCATCCAGACTTTGGCATTGATAGCATAATTTACTCTGTAGAAGTACTTGCCAACATTTAGACAAAGGGAAAAGAAAGAATTCTCTTTCAAGGAGGTCAATTTCACCCTTCTTGAAGGATTTTTCCAGTACTTTATCATTGTTAGTATGTGTTTCCAAAAGACCACTCATGATACCCATGAACTTAAAGCCAATTGCTTTCGGTTTCCTTTTTGGGGCTGTTTGTTTATTCTACGTGTTGTGTGGAATGTCCAAGGGGTGTGTACTGTAATTTTTTTTAATTTCCTGTCCTCAGAATTCTACAGGCAATTTGCCCAAAGTGATTGTAAATCAACTCCTTTCATGTTTTCTAAGGCACCAAGGAGCCTGAAGCACAGGAGAGGACATTTAGAAAAAATGGTTTATATCTTCTTCTTTTGATGTAAAGGAGTTTGTAAACAGTAAAAGCATCTTTCATATAACTTTAAGTTCAATGTTCAGTTAGTTATACAGAGTTGTCTGGGAACTTTATGTACCAAAGTAAAGCAAAATTGTACTTATTCAGAACCAAAACCCAAAAAACAGGCAAGGGGAGACGGGGTGGGGTGAGGGTGGAGGCAAACATACTAAGATGGCTCCTGGGCAACCTGGGGGTAAAAATAACAACTATGGGGAAATAAAACAGACCAGAATCAGATGTCCAAAACAACTTCTGATTTTTTTTTATTTTTTATTTTTTGGTTTTTGGGCCACACCCGGCGGTGCTCAGGGGTTACTCCTGGCTGTCTGCTCAGAAATAGCTCCTGGCAGGCAAGGGGGACCATATGGGACACCGGGATTTGAACCAACCACCTTTGGTCCTGGATCAGTTGCTTGCAAGGCAAACGCTGCTGTGCTATCTCTCTGGGCCCCAACTTCTGATTTCAACTGTACAGATATAACATTTTTCTTCATAAAAGTGACACCTTAGATATGCAATTTCAATACATTACACCTCAGTATCAATTTACCACATATTCTATAAGTAATATTATTTTCTTCATTGTCCAGATAAGGCAAAAGAGTGTAAGGCTGGCAGGCAAGTTTGTTCCAGGACTCCTCAAGGATTCACATTGTCCACTTTATATGGGAGATATGGGAAAGGCTAGGAGAAGGGAATGGAGTTCTAAGATTTATTATTTTTGTCTATAATTTCATCTCTTGAGAGGCAGATTTAAGAAAAATGCTCTTCAAGTGATAGGCTGGGAGTATGTCAAATGTAGGGTAAGGTTGGAGTAAAGACAGAAGGCATTTCTATTGAATGCTAGGTAGATGAAATGAGGGGTTTTGTACCTGTTTCTATAGAAAAAAAATTGGAAAGGTTTGATTCCTTTCAAACAGGCTTATAAAATAGAAATGAAAGGTGAGCTCAAATTGGAAAGGGTTCACCTGTAAATATTACTTTACAAAAAATAACGATGCAAAAGACAGCTAAATCAGAGAGAGGGAGAAGTAATCTACAGTTGTATACTGTGGTCAGATGGTTTTGCCACTTGCAGGCACTTCACAAAAATATTGGTACAGATATAATTAATAGAGGTTTGTGGAAAAACCATTATTACATTCTTTTGATTAAGTTCAAGTTCAGAGGAGATCAGTGATTTTCTAAGACAAAGCACTGCCAGTAGCTGAGATAAGGCTTAAGCAATGGTTTCTTGAAGCCAAGACATAGACTTTTTTGTTAAGACAAAACTATTGTGTTGTCAGAGGACTAGAGAAAAAACCCCATCAAGCTTAATATCAATCTTCAAAAACTCTATTAGCACACATAGTCCTCTTGTAGCTTTGGTGTATTTGAGGGTGGGACTGGCAGAAAATGCTAACATTGAGAGCAGAATCCAGGCTTTCTAGGGGAAATATTCCTTTCTAGACAAAGGAAGGCCTTTTTCCTCTATATACTATAAGGCCTCAAAAAAGTCACTGCAGCCTTCTTAATGATCTTTTCTTTTACTTCATTGTTTTTTTTTTCCCTAAATAAAGTCTGTTTTTCAGAAGGTGGTCCAGAAATTCTGATCTGCTAATATCCTGGTTGAGGGGCTTAATTATCAAATTTTGAATATTTTAAATTCCAAGTCCAAAGCAATTAAGGTGCCAAATAAATGGTGGTTTGGACTATACAATAAAATTCTATTCATTTCTTTCAAGAAGCTTCTATAGATTCTCACCTAGAATAATAGGAGAAATCATGCCATTAACATTATTTTTATGATTATAGAGTAAATGATGATGTAACATGAGGGTAGGAGGAGATAATGAATGATTATATCATTATAGCTAACTTACGATTTTTAGAAAAATTTTCTTGTAAATTATAAAGATGGTGCTCCAGAGATATATAAACCTGGGCTTAAAGACTTATCCCCTTTGCTAACATTATTTATTCAATGACCCTATTTATCCAACTATTCTGCAGTTATTGATCAAGTCTTTATTTTGTGCAATATATTTGCTTCCTTCTGGAAGTAGTCCTTAAAAAAGCTACTTTCATGGATCTTACAGTCCAGCTGAGGAAAAACAATAGAGCAAGTGAACATTAGTTATATTTAAAATGAGCTTACAAATACCCTGTAAGTATCAACTACCTCATGAAGCAGACATTAGACAGACAGCAATAAAAAAACTGTTCCATGGGACTTAGAGAGATAAATCAGTGGATAGGATGCATATTTTGCACAGAGAAGACTAGGGTTTAATCCCCAGCATCCAATATAATTACCCACTCCTGACTCTAACCTGTCTCACCCTGTTTGACATTCTGTCATGATCGCTAAACACAACTAGGTGTGAACTGCACTCAAAAAGAAGAAAAAAAATGCTCCATAAATGTTGTAATTTGTAGTCCAAAGAGTTACTTTACACTCTGGCAGTTAAGTTGTCTTTGGATGTGAATTTCTTCCCATTCTAATCATTGTTTGCATCTTAAAAAGTGAGAATAAGGACAGAAATATAGTTAAGTGGATAAAACCTCTTTTCCACAACACTGACCTGGATTTGATCCCCTGTACCTCATATAGTCTCTGAAGACTATGAGGTGTTGTACTGAGCAACTCCACACCAGGTATGCCCTACACACACCAAAATAAATAAATAAGTAAAAGATGATAATGAGGTGTTGCATCAGTGGGTTAGAACTGACACTTCACAGATTTATTCCATAGCAAATTTCCTATATCAAAATCCAGCTGCAATGTCAGGTAAAGAAAAGCTAAGATTGGGTCAGAGTGATAATTGATAATAGGGCTCTTGCCTTGCATGTGGCCAACCCAGGTTCAACTCTTGGCATTCCAAGAATAATTCCTTAGTGCAAAGCCAGGAGTAACACTTGAGCATCACCATGTGTTTCTTCCCCTACAATAAAAGAAAATCTAAGAGTCTGTCAGGCCTTCCAAGGAGATGAGCTGGATAAAGAAGAATGCAGGTGATTCTGTCTCTGTTCAGTAATTCCTTAGATCCTCAGGAAAGTATTTATGACCTGTACAGATTTTGAACCAATAGCAAGTTAATCTTCCTTTATTCCAGTAAAAGTCTACTTCCCTGTAATCCATTTCAAAGATCACATCTCTATTCCAAAGAAAGGATGAGCCCACAACTTTTACTATATTCAAACCATACTAATACAGTCAACAGCTTGAGCTACCTGAAAAACCAAAGTGTACCTGCCCAATTCAGTTGACCCCATGGTGCAAAGCTGCAGAGTCCCCTACACTTCTCATTCTGAAGTAATGATAAATCTGAATTACTTCTTACCACCTCCTGTGCCCAAACTTATGAAAGAGTTCATTTATTCACTTCTTTTAAAATATATACAGGCTACTAAAATCTAAACCAGAGAAATTTAGTAAAATAAACAAACCCTCAAGTCACAGATTCTCACAGTAAGGTATGGTGACAGGGGTCTTCAAACTACAGCTCACGGGCCACATATTGTATTTATTCCCATTTTATTTCTTCACTTCTAAATAAGTTATATACAGTGTGCATAGAAATTTGCTCATAATTTTTGTTTTTACTATAATCTGGCCCTCCAACAGTCTGAAGGACAGTGAATTGGCCCCCTGTTTAAAAAGTTTGAGGACCCCTGTTACATGAGGTATCTTACATGAATACAAATTATCAGAATCCTAAAGACATAGATTCTCATTACAAGACACTATGTAACATATTAGTTATTTTACATGATTCCAAATTTAGTTTTCCCCTTTAATTCATGTAATCTATATTTAATTTTGAGTCACTTCAGATAATTAGAAGTATTTTAATGATGACTTGGTGATAATCAGAAGCTTTCTTCCTTACCTTATAATAGATAATGAAACATATCTATTGTATTAGAGTTATACTAATTACCTAAAATTCACTAATTACCTGAAATTCACATGTAGTTAGAACTTAATTATTCACAATACATTATATGTATTCTATATCAATATTTAAGTATTTGATCTATCAACAAAAAAGTGAAGATGTACGAAAGCTATAAGACTATATTATTTTGGTGATTTATAATCTCAATATTTCAATTTTATTTTGTTTTGGGTCCATGCAGTGTGGTGCTCAGAGCAAACCATCATATGAAGTGCCAGATCAAATTAATTTTGGCAGTGTGAAAGACAAGTACCTTAACCCTTGTGTTATCTCTCTGGCCTTGAGACAAATATTTTTATAGCACTGCAATAATGAGAAGGAAAAACCAAGGAACTCCATTGGTGAAGACAAAGGAAACATAAATAGAACAAAAATAACAAAAATAGTATTAGGCACTTGAGCAAAGCATTTGAAAATGGCAATATAATCTCAAATTCAGGAAATCTCTATTTCTCTGGAAAAAGCCCATATTAAATGTCTCCTTCAAACAATTGAAAACTTCCTTTTACAGTTATGTAATAATAAAATCTGGCTCAATAATATCTCACCAATCAACATTATTTCACTACAAATGATGTAATATGTCAGCAAGATCCCTATTTCCATCAGCAAATTCAGAAAAGCCAATTCAAATAAACACCTCAGTGTTCAAGCATTTTCCAAGTTTCATCCCAGGAAACTGCTTTTTCATTTCAGTTTGCTTTATTGTGTGAATTGTTTTGAATTTTTCCTAATGTCCTATGGGCCTCCAGTTATTACAAATGATGTTTGAACTTCAAAGTGATAGTGTGTATATGTGAGTATTTGTATATGGTCGGCGAGAAGGAAGCCTTATTCTTGGAACACAGTAGTGTTTAATACCAGAATATTAAATAGAACAGCATGGAATAAACAGAGAAATGAAGATTTCTGGCATAAAGGTCATTTTGGCTGTAAGAATTTGTCCCCTTTCATAAGTATTGCCCAGAATACTAAACACTGATAGAGTGTTTCCCAAACATCCTTTGTTAAAAATTCCCCTTTAAAATTTTTCTACATAAGTTTGTTCTTCCACTGTGTTTATTTTCCTTTGTAGTATCTACAGACATCTGCTCTTTTCCCATATCCTCCCACCACAAATAATTGTCTTCTTTGCCAGCTCTTTTCAGATGATTCCTTCTCCTGAAATTCCGAAATAGTCTCAGAAACCAACGCCTCCACTCTATCAGCATCATCTTCTGGCTCTGCATTTAACAGGATAAAAAAGCTGCAGCTCCTCAGGGGTCCCTGAACCCCACTGTGGGAAACATGTCTCATGTGTTTGTGCAAGCAACTTGAGCAGAGATCTACTTTCCAGCTGCACTGGCATCCTGAGAACTGAACTTATTATTTTCTGTGACTATTCAGCAAGGAACACAGCATATGGAAAAGTGTATTAAACTTCAAAACAGAAGAATTGTGTGCTATATAAGTTCTGACCCAGAAACATGAGATTGGGAGTATTTGGACTATAAACGTCTGAATGATGGGGCCAGAGAGATAGTACAGTGTGTAGGCATTTGCCTTACATTCAAACCACCCACAATCCAGGATCCATCCCCAAGCACAGCCAGGAGTGATTCCTGGTGCAAAGTCAGGAGTAACCCCTGAGCATCACTGAGTGTGACCCCAAAACAAACAAACAAGAATCTGAATTAAAATTGTACCTTCAATGATGATTACTTCTTATAGATATACCATATATTCCAGCCTATAAGATGACTGGGCATATGAGACGCATATTAAAATATAGATTTGGGATTATATTTGCCATATAAGATTAGCTTTTTTTAATGCACACCAAATGGAAATTAAAAACATTTGATTTCAATATGGACATTTTAATTCAAATGCTTATGTTCATGCATGTACTTAGCTGGAAAACTGTCACTTATAAACATAGGCTATTTGTCATCAAACGTAATCATAAAACATGTGATCTATATTGAGAGCAGGGAGAGGGTTCCTCCAAGAGCAGATGGCTGGGGTGCAGTGATTAATAGGATAGATTAAAAGAGACAGAGAGCCTCCTCTGTGTCTCAAACTTATTGATGCCTAAACAAACAAATAAACAAACAAAAAAGCTGAACAGAGGGATGCAGGCGGTAAGGGGGAAGGGCGGAGTCCCTGAAGCTGGAGTAAGTTTCAGCATGCTATATACCTGTGCATAAGATGACCCCTGACTTTTAAGAAGTTTTTCATGGGTTCAAAAGTCATCTTATACACCAGAAAATATGGTATATAATTTCTTCTCATTGAAAAAGTTATGTTGATAGCCTTATTTTGGGTAGCATGTACAAAAGGTAATTTATAAGAGCAGAAAAACAAGATGACAATCTACATTGTAAAAATTAATGATTTAGTGCTCACTTCGGCAGCACCTATACTAAAATTGGAACGATACAGAGAAGATTAGCATGGCCCCTGCGCAAGGATGACACGCAAATTCGTGAAGCGTTCCATATTTTTAAAAAGTAACATTGGCTAAAAAAAATCAATGATGTATAATTGACCTATTAGCTATAGAGGGAATTTTTAATTCCAGGCATTAAGAGATTCCATATTGATTTCTATTTATTTAGCTTATTTTTCAGTATGGCTACGTTGTTCCATCATGAAGGCCATATGAATGTGAAAGTGTATGAAATGGTTTCTACTTCAGATACTTCCGTTGATTCATGGGGAATAGTGTGCTTATCTTTTTTATTTTTCAGTTTTAAAGCTGTGTAGTAATTAAATGTAATATATATCAAATTATATGCCCCATTTATCTGATTCAAGAAAATACCAGATGTGCATACTACTACAATCCTTGGGATTTACAGCATGTTAAAAAAACACATGTGGTATATACTCATATATATCAATAAAGATGTCAAATGTAAATTAATAAAATTAAATTTGAGAATTATCTATTAATAAAGGTAAAAATATTTATTTAGATTTTTATTCTAGGTATAAACAGTCAGGATCCATAGATATTTGGGTAAGAGTTTATACTGAAATTGAACCAATGATATTTCTAAATTATGGGGGAAAGTTTTAAAAGTACATAATAATTCATAAAACCATCACCACCAAATAAACCCATTAAAACAGGCAAAGAGATAACTCTCTAAGATATATACATCATATATGTCTACAGAAACTTAAAATGGTGCTCAGAATCTTTGATAGTAATGAAATCAACAGCACTATGAAATATTGTCTATAACTATATATCAAAAATTGTTGAAAGAATGTGGAGAAAGTAGGTAAACTGGTTCAACCTATTTGGAAATCTGAAAGGAAGGGGTTTTTGAGAGACTGAAAATAGGTTTACTGTACAAGTCAGCCAGAACTTTGACTCCTGGTATCTGTCCAAAAATATAAAACACTTAATTTAAAAAGACATATGTACTACTATGCTCAGTGAAGTGCTATTTATATTAGAGAAAATATGGAAACAATCCAGGTGCCCAATGATGAATCAGTGAAGAAAATGTGATAATACTTATGGGTATATGTATATTTATTATGTACAATGCAGTACCATCCATAAAAATAGATGAAATCCTATCATTCATAACAATGGATGGAAATATTTTATTGTGCTAAGTAAAATACAACAAAAAGATAAAGATAAATGCCAAATAATTTCATTCATATGTGGAACATAAAGAAACAAGACAAAGAAATCAATCCAAAGTTAATCCTTAAATTTGGACCTCAGAACATGGGAGGGGTACAGCAGATTACAGGGGTTATTGGCTCTTTGGTGTTGAATGTAGTATGCTGTTTTCAAGACTAGGAAAGCATCCTTAAATATACAGTGATATAAACATTTGACCTCATGGGGCTAGAACAGTGGCACAAGTGGTAGGGCATCTGCCTTGTACATGCTAACCTAGGACGAACCTAGGTTTGATCCCCGGCAACCCTTATGGTCCCCCAAGTCAGGGGCGATTTCTGAGCACATAGCCAGGAGTAACCCTTCATTGTCACTGGGTGTGCCTCCCCCCAAAAAAAAGTGACCGCAATTAAAAATAAGTAAAAAAAATAAATTAGTTACACAATATTTAAATAGTATGAAAACCTCAAAGCTATATATTTTTTCCTAACTGTGCACATTAGATCTGGAAGTTAAAATTATTAAGTACACCCAAGGGCCGGAGTGGTGTCGCTAGAGGTAAGGCGTCTGTCTGCTCACAAGCGCTAGCCTAGGAGAGACTGCAGTTAGATCACCCGGCATCCCATATGGTCCCCCAAAGACAGAAGCAATTTCTGAGCGCAGGCAGGAGTAACCCCTAAGCATCAACGAGTGTGGCCCCAAAACAAAAACAAAACAAAACAAAAAACCCAAAATTATTAAGTGTACTAAAAATAAAACAGTAATGATAAGAACAACCATTTTTACAAATTTTAAATATAGATAATAGTTAAAAGCACTTATTTATCATGTTGAAATTTGAAATTCAAATGTTGAATCATCTACAATATGTGACTATTCATACTATAATATATCACCTATAAAATATAACAAACACTCCTCATTTAGTAAAATGTTAACATGTGAAACATTCTATTGGGTTCTTATTATTTAGATTAGAAGTTAATGAATAATTTTTAAAATGACTAACTTTTAAGTCAAAATAATACTTTTCAAAGATGCACTTTTAAAATGTTCTGGTATTTTGCAGGTTTTAGGAATATAACAACATATAAAATAAATCTTAACTGTATTTTTGTATGTGTCTCAAAGTATTAATTTAAATTGCTTTGGCTTTTCATTATTTTACTTCCCATGTTCTTAAGAAACAAAAAAGAAAATATACTTTTTACAATATATCTTTTATAAAATAAAATTATCAGGGGCCGGGCGGTGGCGCTAAAGGTAAGGTGCCTGCCTTGCCTGCGCTAGACTTGGACGGACCACGGTTTGATCCCCCAGTGTCCCATATGGTCCCCCAAGCCAGGAGCGCATAGCCAGGAGTAACCCCTGAGCGTTACCGGGTGTGGCCCAAAAACCAATAAATAAATAAATAAATAAATAAATAAATAAATAAATAAAATTATCAAAATATTTTCTAGTTTTAGCACACAAATAACATTACAATATTAGGAGAAGCTAACTAACATGATAAAATACAGTACAAATTCCAACATATATCCCATAGAAAGTCTATAAGAAAATGATTGCTCATCTTATTAGGCATGACAAGTAATTATATATAGTAGTTTTGACTAGCAATTTCAAATTCTAAATATGAAGAGATGACATTACTGATTTAACCACATCATATAATAGTTTAATTTTTGATACTACAGCTAATAATACACTGCCCACTTAACTATAATGATTTTGTGTATATATTTTCTATTTCTTTGCCACTTATTAATGAAATTTTCATGATGTCATTCACTACTAAACATACTCTTCGTTTAAAATATATTAATGCTGCTCAATGTAAAACCTATCCATTTTTTTAAGAAAAAATATAATCCAGGTGAATATAACTTGTTCACCTCAATAGTTTTGGAAAATACATTAGAAAGTATTTTAAGGGACGCTAGGTTTTGTTTATAAAATATGAAGAAAATCTCAGGAGCCAGGAATGTTGAAATATTTCAGATGGTAAGGGTCAGCAGAACAGTTGTTTTCTTTTCACAGTAAGTAGATAACTTTTTAATGTTTTCTCTTGTGTTTTGAGATATTTCTAAATTTTGTTTTCTCAGCTATAATATTTTTGCTAGGACCACATAGGATTTTAGATGAATAGTAACCTCCTTGGATGTAAACCTTATTCCTGTCTAAAAGCAACATCTCTTACATTCTTTTTATGAATCAACTAGGGAATTTTGAAACTGAAACAAATATAATCATGCTATTCAATGGCTCATAAAATGTTAATGTCTTCCTTAAACGAAAATATTTTGCTATTTATAATCACAATTTTAGTGACCAAGTACTCATATACCAGGGTATTAAAATTCAGGTAAAGGTTCCTTTGGGCAAGGAGGAATGGGCGGGAAGAGAATAGAATCCAAAAGAAGATAATCGTATAGGGGTTAAGCCAGACTAACTACCCATATCACAAAGCTCAACCAGCATTTCATCCTTGGTCACTAGCTTTGAACTCTTGGACTGAGCATCACTTGGGAGACCTACTCTCTCCTCCTGTCTTCCCCACAGAAAAGGAGGTTGAAATGTGTTTTGTTTTTATGAGTGTTTTCGAGAAAGTGCCTATGTTCCACTTCTAATGGTTCCTTCTTTGTAGAGGGCGTGACACTCTATGCATTCCGTATTTTACCTATAACTCTTCTCACATTTAACTGATGACTTTGGAAGGAGAAACTATTTACCGTGCTTGGGAGTGAGGTGGCCTACAGAAAAAAAAAATCATAAAGGCTTTGCTTTGTTTCTCTAATGTCAGACTCTAAGGTGGTGATGTCACAGAATATGTCAACTTTTTCTAGAGGTCAGTAGTAGAAATTTCATTTCTCAGCTGTGTTCAACCCAGATTCAGTTCAAAATTAACCCAAGTGAGAAATGGATTTAAAAATTATGGGGATTTCTTAAAACTTCTAATGGCATTTACTTTTATGTAAAATAAACAGTTAAGGGGTAATGTTTAGATTTCACAAAGTGGGTATTTGGCATATTTCTGTTTACGTTATTCCTTTTAACTTTCTTTAAGTATTTTGTAACCAAAGTAAAGTTTATTCTTTTCTTCATAAAATGTTTGAAGATGTGCTGATGCAATATAATTTCCTTAATTATTTTTAATTTCATCATTTGATAATCTTTTATATAAAAAAACAAGAACAAACTCAAAGCTATTCTAGTTTCATCAACTTGAGAAGGACACAAAATAAAATAATTAATGAATGGTCTCATTTTCAATTTTTTACACTTTTTGACATTCACTGACATTGTGGATGAGATTATTATGTAGCTCATAAAAAGAAGATGCAAGATGCAAGAAGAAGATGCAAGATGTGTTAAAGATAAAGGAGTATGATAAATCAGAGGTAGACAAAATATATATATCTGGTGGAGACATAAGCAAAGTAGATTTGCTATGGGAATTGTCATCTCATTCTGAGTCCGATACATGTCACTGAGGATTAACTTGTAAAATCACAGAAGCTCCAAATTTAGAAAACTATATTAATTCTATTATTGTTTAACCAAATATGCTGCCAAAACAAGTTACTGACTATTATACTATCTATTAGTTTCCTTTTCATCAGTGCCTGTCCAGTTTTATTTCTCATGTCATATTATAGAGTAATGCTGTTGTTTTCGGTTGATAATTACTAGACAATTATCTAGCAAACTAGAAAACTGTAGACAATCCTGACAATGGAACAGAAAGTTTATGTAAGAAAGTTTAAGTATGAAATATGGATGTCAAGTATTGTGACTTTCCTGGCAATCTTTATCTCACAACGGTAGGTACTCTGAGAAGATAATAGGAAATGAGTCATTTAGTTTTGTCAAGCATGCTGGAGATAGATTGAATATCTACTTATGAGAATATAAACATCTTTATAATGGAATAACATGTCAAGTAGTTCTGAAACCATCAAAAATGCTAAACAGAATAGAACACGATTCTGACTATTTGACAATTTCTCTCAAGTATTACAAGTTTAGTGATTTCTGACTTACTGTTTTTCACTATTTTATGTATTCATGCTCTTAAATTATTCTCTGCATTTTAAAGGGTATAAATTAACAAAGTTGAATACATAATAATTACAAAGAGCTGATGACATAGCAGGGGTCTCAAACTCAATTTACCTGGGGGCCACAGGAGGCAAAGTCGGGATGATCCTTGAGTGCAAAGTCAGTAGTAAGCCTTGAACATTGGGGGTGTGTGACCCAAACAACTAAAACAAAACAAAACCAAAAAAGATTCCTCTAGGGTAGGGCCACAAAATATTGTACGGAGGACCGCAAACAGCCCACGGACCATGAGTTTGAGATCCCTGAAGATGGTTTCTAAAACCACATTCTCAGAAGGATTTATTACATAAGAACACATACACACATAACTGTATAAAGAGCAATTACTTCCTTTCTATGGTAGAAGTATATTTTTAAAAAACACATATCTGCTATAATGTTTTATCATATGTTTTATTCTTGTATAACTCTTGGAATACCTATACATTTAGCTCCATTACAAAATTATTTTATTTTGAGTTTTATTTTTCTTTTGGGGGAACAGACTTTGTGAAGCTCAAAATTTACTTCTATTTCAGGAATCACTTCTAGCAGGGCTTGGGAGACCATCTGAGATAATGGAGATCAAACCCTGTGGGTTCTACACTGCCTTGTCCAAGTGTACAAGACAAGTGCTCTATCAACTTTACGATACCTCTGGATCCTGTATTCTACATTTTATACTCATTAAAATAAGGTCAAATGCCATCCTATTTGCCTCATTATCACTCCTGTCCATGAATCTCAACTTATTGCCACCCTTTAATATTTTCTGTTCCCTGAAATATTCTGTTTTGTGTTGTTTTGGGGTCATTTCCAGCAGTGTTCAGGGGTTACTCCTGGCTCTGCACTCAGAAATCTCTCCTGGTAGGCTCAAGCGACCATATGGGATGCCGGGAATTGAACCTAGCATGGTTGGCTGCCTGCAAGCAAACGTCCTACCACTGTGCTATCTCTCTGTCCCCTCCTTGAAATATCTTGTATCCATTTTTTGTTTATGTGTTTGCTTGTTTGTTTTTCAGCCACACTCAGCAATGCTCAAAAGTCACTCCTGACTCTGCACTTAGAAATTAATCCTGGCAGTGCTCGGAGAACCACATGGAATTCCAGGGATCTAATTCAGACTGGCCACATGCAAGGCATGTATCTATTATAAGTAATAAGCTAATGTTAGAAATTTGGGTCTGTTCTGGGTCATTCTCGTGTAAAGCCCTACTGCTGTGCTACCACTCCGGCCCCTTATTTTGTCCTTATAATCTTTCATTTCATCAGTAGTCATAAACTATCTTCTTTTGGCACTTTCATGTAGAGGCATGCAGCATGCATGACTCAATTTATTAGGGAAGCATGCACCAGATGTGGCTTTTGGCTTTCCTAGTGCAGTGCCTAATTTTCCTCCCAAGAAATATCTCTGCCAGAAGGCCCATTGGAGAAGTCAAACCCCTGCGTGGATCACTGGTGATATTTCTGTCATACTTCTTACATGGTAGTGACTTAACATTTCCCTTTAATTCGTTTCTGCTATACTATAGAAATTCGGCCTAGTTATCCTGCAGTCATAAAGAAATTTCAGTACCAAAGAAAACTGCTAAAAGTTCCCTGCTGGTTTAGTATATTTGCAACTCAAAGTCCAGCCAGCTACCTTTCTTTCTGTCAGCCAAGTCAAAACATAGCATCTTCAAGACAATGGTCTCTCTCCCTGCCTCAGAATTATTTCTGCCTCAGAGACTTTCCTGGTCACTTTGAATACCTGTTTACAAATAGGTTTGGTCAGTGTAGAATTAGGCTATTTTACTAGGTATAATTCTGTACCCCTTTATTTAGTGTTATCTCTTTTTCTATTACCAGATATAGGAAGTGGGTCTTAGCCCTAGCTAGAATACTATTTCCCTCAGGTCAAGAATATTTGTTATCAGGAGTAAACCAGGATTCCTGCTATCCCTTAATTTATATCAGTAATGACACCTAGGGCCAGGAACTTGTTTTATATGTAAGAAATTAGCCTTCCTTTTATCCTCACTCCTAACTGAAACCTATTCTATTCTAAGGTTACAAAGCACCTAAAGCTATGTATATTTGTTCTAAAATCAAACAATGTACATTGCCTTCCTTTCATGTTATGACTGTGTCTTTTTCCCTTTATATACTCCCTTGCTTGAAGATTAAATTTGTCACACTCCTGCCAGAAATGTGTTGACCCCACACATACTGTGTGTGGTATCATTATTTCATATTTCATATTTGTCCACTTCATGTACCCTCTCTCTTCCAGTGAGGATTTTCTGACCCCACTAAGGTTTTGCTTAGGGATGCAAGACGTCTGCAGCACTTTCACACTTCAAGGATTTCAGAAGTTTCTGTTCTTTTTGGGTTGTTTCTGGGCAATAACCTGAGATGTTTACTGTTGGCTCTATGCTCAGCGATCACTCTGGTGGTCTATAAACCATATGAGGTACTGGGAACTGAACCAAGTTTGGCTACTGTTGAGTATTTCTAAAGGAAGCCATAAGACTCAACAACTCTGGTCTTAGCTCAGGATGTTCTAAATTCATGTTGTCCCTGTGGGAAATGTGATGAAATAACTAACTCAAGGGTAATTTCTGCAAGGAAGTGGGCTATAATGGAGGAGAATGAAATTGAGAGGAGGAAAGCTGAGTAGTCTTTGCATATTATAGGTGAAGTTCTGTTGGGTTACTGATCTTATCCTAATCAATAATTGTGCCCCACCCTAGGGTATGACCTGGTGATAGTATATTGGATTATTCCTTACTTGGTATTCTGCTTCCACCTTAGGGTGGTACCTGATTCTTGTGTATAAAAGCAAGGGTCTGAGGAAGGGGGGGGGTCATTCTGGGATGCATTCTTTGGCCTTCTTCCACTGAATAAAGCTGATATCTCCTGAAGCCTGACTGCCTGTGAATCTTCCTCACTGCCACCCTCAGAAACGCTGGCTGGAAGGGCTTGCAGATGCGTGGCCTGAGCTGGAGGAGGAGAAAGGCCTCTCCAGCCCATCACCGTCCAGCCCCATCCAAGGGCTGAATTGCAACTAAGTTCAATTTTGGATATCCCCTGGTCTCCTGAGAACATCCAGGAGTGAACCCTGAGTATTGTCTGGTGTGGAAAACAATAAACCAAACTTAAAAATACAGCTGAGGAAATGCAATGATAGTACAGGGGTTAAAATTGTGTCTTACATAGGGCCAACAATGGCTTGGATACAACATGCTTCCTGAACATTGCTATGTGAGGGTTCTTGAAGTTCCTGGCACTGCCTGGTAGCCTATATAATGCCCAGCACCACAGGACCAAGCAGCACAAGGTACTAGGATTTCACAAGTGACAACCTGTGCTTGGTTGGCTGATATTTACAGGGAAGGAACCTGCACTTCTAGGCACTACTTGGTAGACTCCCCCAAATATGTAGGCAGTATAAGAAAAAGAGGAACTAGGCCTTCTCTGTATGTATATTTTAGTTGTTATAGTACATTTTGCAGATGAGCCAATTGCATAAAAATTCATTTTGTATAAGACTCATCATGTGCTTGATAAAGTGCTATGAGTAATTAAAAGAACTGATAATTTGTTTTCGGTTTTGGTTTTGGTTTTGGTTTTTGGGCCACACTCTGTGACACTCAGGAGTTATTTCTGGCTATATGAGCAGAAATCATTCCTGGCTTGGGAGACCATATGGGACGACAGGCATCAAAAGAGGTCTGTTCTAGGTCAGCGATGTGCAAGGCAAACGCCCTACAGCTGCACTATAACTCCAGCCCCAGATCTGGTCCTTAACGAGCTTTACTCATATATGAAGCCATGAGGCATAAAAAGTTAAAATCGCACCTATGAGTTAGAAAAAGATCTCAAAATCTGCAAGTAGCTACTGTAATTATGACTAATTTCACATCAATTTTATAAATATAAAGCACCTCTTTCCTTTCCAATTTAATTATTATATATATATTTGTGATATCTAAGATACTTGGGGATATATATTCTGGAACTTCTTGGGGGATACTCTTCAATGTTTTAATTAAAATTATTGTATATCTTTCAGTTCAACATTTCAAGTAAGAAACTGCTTTCTGGGCCCGGAGAGATAGCACAGCGGCGTTTGCCTTGCAAGCAGCCTATCCAGGACCAAAGGTGGTTGGTTCGAATCCCGGTGTCCCATATGGTCCCCTGTGCCTGCCAGGAGCTATTTCTGAGCAGACTGCCAGGAATGACCCCTGAGCACCGCCGGGTGTGGCCCAAAAACCAAAAAAAAAAAGAAAAGAAACTGCTTTCTGAATTTCATGATTGTGTTAACAGCATCAACAGAAGGTAAAAATAAATCAGGGTGAAAATAACACCCAGACCTCATACTAGCTTAGTTCACCAGGTCCAAATTAAAGTAGAAATATTCCATTATGCAACATAAGAACAATTCATTTAAGTACAAGTGAAAGGGAAGAATAGTAGTGATATCACTACAGAATAATTGCAGCTTTGTTTCAGGAAAGTATAATAAGGAGGTCAGAACTAAATGAGGCTTCAGATCACCCATCTACAAGCAAATACCCCTGCTTGGCACGAAAGATTCAGGCTGAGTGATTCTGTGGTACGTCAGTAATTTCACAGCCAAACCCTGAAGCATACTTTTCCTTCATGTCTGAGTGCAACTTCTATACCATAATATGATGAAAGAGCAGTAATATAATTTGTGTCAGCACTTTATAAATACTAGGCTTTTCTCTACTTTAAAGGTATAAAAAGAGCTTTGTGAGAAGTCTGAGAATTAGATTTCCTTCATTTTTATACACTTACCAACAAGTCACTATTTTCTGGGTGAACTCCAGAGATCTATTAGGTTATTTAAAAGCAAACAAATATCAGTTAAGTAAAATAAGAAAAAATGCTCTTATATTTTCCAAAATATAGTCCCTGGAAAACTCAAAACTCTTTATATGATTCTGCAAATAAAATCTTCCCAAATATGTCTTTGAAGACATGTTTTATAGTGGAGATAATCTGCAACTGTGATAAATCAAAGTCTTACCATTTATTTCTAAACAGAAATATTATACCCAAAATTAAAAATCTTGAATAGCACTGATATTTAAAAAATGAATTTCTAAGTTTTTGCTCTTTTAAATAAAGTCATTTTCTGCATGCTTAAATTTGTAAGTTCTCATAACTACTCAAAGAATTACCACATCCTATCAACTTTTTATAATTGTGAACTCAAATAAGTTTTGATATATTTGATTAAATATCCCATTGTGAGCCAAAGCAATAGTGCAGTGAATAGGTGACCTTGCACACAGTCAACCTGGGTTCAAACACTGTCATCTCATTTACCCTTGAGCACCACCAGGAGTGATTCCTCAATGTTGAGCCAGGAATAACCCTTGAGCACTGCCAAGAGTGGCCTTTACACAGAACACACACACACACACACACACACACACACACACACACACACACGATTAAAATATTTTAATTATTTTGAAAAGAAAGAATTACTTCACTGACATATTTAATTATTACTTGAACTAAGCCTAAACAAAGTTTTTCAGAAGCTACAAAGATGTAAGAACTAAGTATTTTTATATTTCTTCTATAAATAAATCTCAATTCTAAACAAAACCAAAGTTGAAGAATGCAGACCTAAAAATTATTGTTAATTTAAGAACAAAAGTAACAAACATCAGAGGGAACAGTATGAATATACAAAATTGTGTTTTATAATCATTTTAGTAAAAGTTGCAATTAGAAAAACAAATACATATTTTGTAGTATGTAAGATATGTATTAATATACATATCTTAAATCTGTTCTCTATACATATGGTACATTTTTTGTTAACTTCTGCCCCCAAAGAGAAAAAAAATTATTTAAAATATTATTTAAAAACATTAAACTTTTTAGGGGAGAGGACATTAGCATAGTGGGTAGAGCATTTGCCTTGTATGCAGCCAGCCCAGATTTGAGTTGCCCCAAGTTTGCCAGGAGTAACTTCTGAGCACCGCTGGTGTGGCCCCAAAACAAACAAACAAACCAAAGAAACCTTTTTATTTTAATGTAATTGCATATAAATGTGAATTTGTAAAAATAATTTTATTATTATAATTATTACTACTACTATTATCCTGTTTTTTGAACCAAACTTGGTGGTGTTCAGGGATCACTCCTAGTAGGGCTCAGGGGTCCCTCTGAAGTACAGTAAATAAAACCCAGCCTGTAGTACTATCTTCAACCCCAACAAAATAGATTTAAGATTCCACTTTATCCTTTATCAAATATTATTTTATATTTTGGACTGAGTGGGGATCACACCCAGCAGTGCTTGGGACTTATTCCTGGCTCTATGCTCAAGTATCATTCCTGGTAGTGTTCAGGGAACTTTCAGGTATCAGGGATAGATCAGGGGTTGAACAATTTGCAAGGAAAGTGCTTTAGCCCTTGTCCTATCTTTCTGGTCCCTCAATTTGTTCTTTAAAGAAACTTAATATCATGTTTTTCCTATTTAAAATAATAACAATGAGAAACAATTTTCCTTTTGGTAGCTAGTATAGAATTGTGTAGTTGGGACTCTGCAAACTGGGCTCTCTGCCATTAACACTGGGTAAAAGTACAATATGTTTTACTAGGTTACTTATCAGTTCATTAAAAAGAATAATTTCCCAATTATTTTACTTTTAATGGTAGACAAAGAAAACTAAAATAAGAGATGTTAAAATTTTGGTGAATTATGTACAAACTCAAATATGGTTTTACATGTACAATTTATTTGATTTATGACTGTTTTTATTTCCATAACGCAAAGCATCATAATATATTGACTGAAATTAGTCCAGACCATTAAATATGAGAATATAAAACAGATACTGTACTCTGAAGTTAAGAATACATTTTCTTCAAACATCCCCAGTTATTATCTATCTGGGGAATGTGGAACATGCTAATGATATTTGGAATATTTGTGAAAGAAATGGGCAAGTAATGATGATGAATTCAATTTCTTTGTAGTCTAAATATGCAATATAAATCTATTTTATAAGAAAGTAGGAGACAGTAAATAGAATAAAGCCATTTTTAATTTTCCCTCCCTCCCTTTTGTTTTCTCCTACTTTTCAATGATTTCTCTCTTTGCCTTTATTTCCTGTCTCTCTGTGCTGATTTCTCAGGATCCACTGGGATCTCTAAATGTACAGCCACAGGCTAAACATTGACCAAGCAAATAAACATTTAACTGATTGTGGGTTCTGCCTAAGTAGAATCATGGGAACAAAAGTACAACTAGAAAAGAACTGAAGAGTGAAGTGACCTTTAAAAAAGAGTAGTACCAGAGGAAATCTGATAGCCTTCACTATTATCCAATACAAATACCTACATTCAAATGTGACAAATGTCTTGTAATCAAGGACTGAAAGTAATAGCATAATAAGTAACATATCAACTTTTTAATTTTGAAATAACTATGTTCAATATTTTGTTTCTCCAAAGTAATTTGAATAGATTGCAAACAACTTTTATTAATATCTCTATTTTAATTAGTGTTGGAACTTCTACAGATTTAAAAGTTTTCTCATTAATTTAAAATGCTAATGGAGCCAGAGCAATAATACAGCAGGCAGGGCATTTGCCTAACTTGTGGCAGACCCAAGTTTAATCCCAGCATTCCTTATGATCCTGCTGAGCACTGCTAGGAGCAATTGTTGAGCAGAGAGGCAGGAATTAACCTTGGGTTCTACTGAGTGTGTGGCTTCCAAGACAACAATAAAATAAAATAAAATAAAATAATAAAACAAAATGTTTAAATATTTCATCTAAATCAGTTGCTGCAATTTTGATTATTCAATCTGTAGCTCTGAGGCTTATCTAAGATTCAGAAGAGTTTCAGGAAAGTCAGAGACAGAATAGAGAGACCTCAGAGACCTCTCCACTCAACCAAAATTGAACATCACTGGCTTTTGGAGGTCTGCTTTTGAGCACACAAATAACAAATCCCAGAATTTCCCTTGAGAAATCTAGAAGATGAGTATTGAAAAAGGACTTCCTTAGGCCTTCTAATTAGACAATATCCTTAAATGGTTACTCTGAGCCCAACGTCATTGAAATACTAGTTTAGAATTCCATGGCTAGTTTGTAGATAGAACTCAGAAGGGAAAAATATTTCCTTGCTCTTACTTGACTTGCTTGTCTCTTATTGTTCATTATGAAGTATATGGAGTAATGATGTGCCTTCTTCACTAAGAATCCCAGATTGTACTGCAGCTCAGGCACAGAGGAAGAGCAGCCAGAGGAAGGGCAAGAAGGCCTTCTCTACTACAGCTGTGTTTCCACTAAGCAAGACAATGTCAGCAGTAGAGGCTAGAATAGGGACAGATGAGGGAGCTGAGTCAAGTGACAGATTCCAGTTGGCAACAGAGGTTTCTTGGCCAAGAGCCACACAAGTGTCCCACGGCTCTATGCAGTGCAGCCAGGACAGTTGGCTGCCAGCTTTTCTAGGAAACTAGCAGTGCTCTTGCCTTTCTGGGATTGGGCAAATTGCTTGGCGCCCACTCAGGCTGAAAAAAGGTTCCTGCTTAATCAGAGGGGCAGGGGTAGAAGCCAGCTGGAAGAGGATTGTGTTTCATTTTATCTGTTTCTTCAGAGATACCCAACATATGCCTATTTGAATAAAACAATTATAGACAGGCAGACCTTTGCCATCAATATACTTCAGGGAACACATTTCTCTCATCCTTGGCTGTCTTGCAGACAGAAGCACGCATCTGGAAGGCCAGACTTTTGATTGGAGTCTTGGTACCATTTTCTCCTTTATTCCCATAGAGAGAACTTCCTTTTTTGTCCATTTATTTTTTTTAATTTTCTGAAGGAAACTCACACACAGAGCTTGCATAGCAGGCCCTTAAGACCACTATCAGTGGTACTCAGATATGCAGGCCCCAGGCTTAATGGAGAGACCCAGGGAGGCAGTGCTGCTTGTGAAACAGAAATACTATTAATGATCATTGGTTATTATTCTGATACAGATATGAGATTCTGCATGTGAACACCATTTGGGAACCCAAAAGCACACTAATTATAAAGGGGGAAAAGGGTCAGAAAACAACTGCAACATTATAAGTTCCCAAATCAGTGACCTTCTATTTTATAACAGAAATGTACTTCACCTTGTAAGAATAAAAACAATTGTGTTATACGGTGACAGTGATTCCTAAAAAGCAACCTTATATAAAGTAATAAATCTTACATAGATTAGGGACGCTTACTCAAAACCTCCACAATATTTTAACTAAAACATGAACAGCCAATAACAACTCTAGTAAAAATTCTAGCTTGATTTAATAGGCATATTAAGATCTTAAAACAAAACACTGTACTAAATATAGGGTTTCAGTAAATATAGGGTTTCAGAGAACATAAAAATAGTGATGATGCTAAGTTTGAAGAAAAATGGAAAATGAACTGAATTTGTTGTGACAGTGTAACAAACCCCTTCAAACATGCAAACAGTAAAATTAAATGAGAAATAAGACTTCCAGAAGTAACATGTGACCTATTGTACACATCTGTTATGTCCAGTTCTTTGTGTACATGGAATTCAGATACTAGTGCTTTATAGCTTAAAATAACAGTGCTGTGTCCAACTAAATTATAGTCAGTAGCAAAATAAAATTACAGCATTGTCTTATTTACAAATTATATTTGAACTAATTTACTTACAGCAACATATTCTGAAAGAAATAGTTTATTCATTTTCCTTTATAGGTTTTACCAAGTTCATTTTCATTCTGAATAGAGAAAATAAAACAGCCTAAGTACATAAAGCCCAAGAGAAAAGTTTAGTTAATATAAATTCCTGGGCCCAACAATAGTCTAAAAATTTAGAACATATAAATATGTTCAAATTATATATTAATATGGATATCCTTGAGAAATGTGATTTAAACTAATATCCTAAACAATAAGATCTCTAAAATTTGAATGTATTCATGTTCACTGGTACAAACTTGCCTTTATCTAACACCTTTTTATTAAGCATACATTAATACGTTACATAATTGTTTTCTAGTAGTGATTGTAACAGAAAAATAAGGCAGACATACTGAAAATGAGTTGTTAAAACAAAGATATGTGTCTAATATGGTAGGAATAAAATTGATACAGATGTTAAGAAATATATATTTCTTTTTGGTTTGAGGGGACACACCTATTGTTCTCAGACCTTACTCCTGGCTCTGCATTCAGGGATCATTCCTGAAGGGCTTGGGAGACCATGTAAGATGTAAGGGATCAAAAGATTTGACCACATGCAAGTTAACTGCCCTTTCCAAACTACTATCTCTCTGGTCCCAGGATTATATATTTGAGGGGGGGGGGGTGTTCTGGGCTTATACCTGGTGGTGTTCAGGTTTACTGCTGGTGATATTTAGGCAACCATACATAGTACCTTGAATTTAACAAGAGTGGCCACTTGCAAGACAGGCACCTTATCTCTTTATTCAAGAGTTATATATTTAGACAAAGATTTCTATGTTCACTTAAGGGCAGAGAGAATTTAAACAGAATAAACTGTTCAAAAATAGGAAAATAGGCGGAAATTTTCTAACTTACTTTTGGCATGTATATAAAATAAACCCACCAAATAAAAACTGAGGTAATATTGTAAGCTTCTCTTTAGACCTCATGTGATTGGTTGGTGTGTCAGCATAGGAAACCAATTTTTAAACTGTTTTCCTTTTGGTAGTCAGGACTCCCAATTATCACTGAATTTCCATGTGTTTCTCTACCTTTCCAAGCCTCATAGTTAAATGCTAAATTTTCATGTAGGCTGGTTCAACTTAGTGAATGAGGAGCAGAAGGGATTATGTATCACTTCCAGCCAAGATGGTAAAGAAAGAGTGTTCTATCAAATCGCTTCTCACTCTCATTTCTCTTTAACTTTTGTTGTGTTACCTCAGAATTAGTGTTCCCAATGCACAGTACAAGATAAACTGAGGTCATCCAACCCATACTATTTTGAAACACAGGGGAAAATCAAGTTATTTGTAAACCACAAACTTTCCAGTATAAATGTCTTATCAATCTGTCATGTTTACCTTATAATTACTATCACTAAGAGCTTCTGATTCCTAAATAGTTTCAAAATACAATAGAATTCAATTTTATAAAATTAGAATTTAAATCTCAAAATAGAAATTAAATACCCTTCTAATGTTAAACCTAAATGATTTGTTAACATACTGAAAACTGAGTTGGCTTCTCAGTTATTATGTCAAAAAAGAAGGCACTAGCCTTTTCTAAGTCTCAAAATTCCTTGTCTTGGCATTTCTTTACATTTAATGTCTTCCTGGAGACAAAAACCTGCTTCAAAGGCATTGTTTAAGGTGAATATATGGAAAAGTTATTAAAAAAAACTGAGGTCTAAGTCAAACTAGTTTCAGTTCTACAGGAAATTCCCTAGAACACAATGGCTCAGATGACATTAGGTAAGCTATCTTTGAAAGTACTTCCCCAGAAAGTCACAAAATATTCTTGTGCAGTAGAAGGAAATCCTGTTCTTCAAAAGTACTGGTAAAATGCTGTCTGACTGCATGGCTTAGCTTGGCTTCTCAAGTGAATGTCAAGTGAGAACCACATTCATTCTTGAAAATGCAACCAAGTCATGATGCCAGAAAAATTAGATGTGTCTAATAAGGTTATGTTTAGACAATTTTGGGGTCATAAGTTATGAGCTTATATTGTACATATTTTCTAAGACAAGTAATATTAATTAGGCCTAAGTTGTAAATGTAGTCTATGTTGTATGTCAGTTCTAAAAACTATATCCTATGGATTCAGTATCATTCACCAGAATTTTTTTTCTAAATAAAGTTTTATTGGAACAGAGTCTGTGCTTTAGTTTATTTGGCCAGTGACTATATTTGTGTTATAATTGCAAAGCAAAGTGCTCCCTACTGAGACTATGGACTGCAAAGCCACAAAAGCTTTATCTCTGCCACCTTACAGAATAAAGGTTGTGGGGGGGGTTGTGGGCCTGTTATAAAGGTGGATCAAATGGGGCCAGAGTGATAGCATAGCAGGGAAGACAATTGCCTTTTATATGGCCAACTTGGTTCGATCCTCGGTATCCCATATGTTCCCCGAGCCTGCCAAGAGTGATTTCTGAGTGCAGAGACAGGCGTAAAACCTGCGCACGGCTGGGTGTGGCACCCAAAACAAAAACAAACAAAAGCTGAATCAACTGTTTAAAGTGTGCACACAAAAATTTACATATTCAATGGGACCTTACACCCTGGACATTGACATGATGACCTGGCACAGGCCTCAGAGTTTTGGGCATTTTCCATTCACCCCTGAACCAGGAAAGCCATCTATTAAACATCCAAAGTTGTCTATGACATCATCTGGAAGCAATCCTCTACCAGGAAAGACCCTACTACTGCTCTGACATCGATTTACTCAAAAGAGTCTTCTCTTAACACTGAGAAGATTTAAACAATAACAATGACCTGCGTACTGGACAGGGCTTTCTGCATTGCCCTTTAATTGTTAGTTGAAATTAGATGATGCTATGCACCATCCTGACTTCAATGTAGGATATACAGACTCCAGGATTTTCAATACAGAAACATGATACCAACAACAGAGACTGTGTGAAAAATAAAAGTGTATTGGCACTACAGACAATGACCTGGATTGGACAAACTAGTTTGCCTGAAGCCTAGAATTGTACTTATGTCAGGAAACTTCAGGGGTAAGGTCTCCTTGTATTTAGGTCAATGTTTTTCCTTTCCATGTCCCCCATACTTTGGTGGACCTATGCAAATGATAATTGCCACTCAAACACTGTTTTTACAGTGCTCCTTTGACTCTAAACCTTTAAGAAACCAGTTGTAAAACCATCTGGAACTGCACTTTTGTTTTTGTTTAGTTTCAATTTCCATTCTTGAATATGTTTGTTGGTGTTTTTTGCTATTTGTTACATTAAGTTTTGAATGGCTGTGAGATTCTTAAACTATGTTTATTTTCTCTGGGTGATTCAATTTAGTTATATAAAATTGTGCATACTAATCTAAAAAAAAGATTGCTTAAGGAAAAACAGCAAACAGCCTGGCTCCTAAAAAAAAAAAAAAAAAAAAGAGTTCTATTGAGTGTAGTTTGCCTTAATATTTTGAATACTAAGTTTTCCAGAAAATTTCTCTTATAATTTAAGTTGTATACAATCCAAAGGGTTACCGATGTTTCTTGTTTCTAGACTGAATAAACATTTATTTGTGGAAAAAATATGCACATTCAAAGATCACTTTTATGTATTTTTCTAATTTTATCAGTCTGCCCATTTATACTCTTATACTTAAACATATGAAAGGGAATAAATAGGGTAAGTTTCTGTCAGATTGAAAATGTTATTCTAAATACAGAGTTTTTAATCTTTGAGCCATAGATTGTTTTTAATTGTTCCTAAAGAACAATTCTATGTATCAATAAATTTCTATTTTATTCCAGGATGAGATCCATCTTCTCAAGCCATTTTAGGTTTTTTGGGGAAGAAAATAATTATGTCATAAAAACTTTAAAACATAAGTTATTTTATATATTTACTTAAACATGAAGTTTTAAAGTAATAGAACTATTCACCAGATTCACCCAAGGCCACAGATTTAATATTTATTACGCACCTACTACATGAGAAATTTTACCAAAGGTTTATACTTTAATCCCCTCCACTTCAATATTCTACTAGCCCTGCTATATACAGGAGTTTCACAAAATTATTTAGTCAAATAATCCAAGTTTAGATGTCTCTATTCTGAAACACTTTCCATTTCATTCCTTGTACTTCTAAAAATCTGATATGTTAAACTATGTCTTACAAAAAGTATTAAATCCAAATAAGGAGGAAAAGTTTTGCATCTTATTAGGTTTAAACGAGACTAAATATTTAATGGAAAAATTCCTCAGATATGTTTTCTTAGAGGATAGCTGTTAACGCTTTAGAATATATTGGGCTTGAGAGGGTTTAAACTATTCTAACTTGATTCCAATTTAATACAAGTTTATCACTCCAATGTTTTATTTCTCTCTCTTCCACTTAGGGTGCCAATTCTGTCAAGTCAAAACTGTCCACCAGTTAGGTTATACCACTTGGAAAATAATGCTTGGGAGAAATCCTATATCCAATGCAGTCAAAATGCAGACAGAATTTTACTACTGTTATTTTCTCCTAATTCAGAAGAAAGTAAGAAGGCCTGAAAGTGATAAATATATCATTTATAGAACTACCAAATATAGGAAGAGAGCCATTCTTTCCATTTCTTTTTTTTTAAATATGGAACACTTCATCCATTTGTATGTCAAAATTGCACAGGAGCCACGTTAATTTTCTTTGTATCATTACAATTTTAGCATATGTGCTGCCAAAGTGAATACTCTTTTACTTTCTTATACCTTTTAGACTTCAAGAGAAGATGTGCCTTCCAGACAAGAGAGCTGTTCCTTTGGTCATGGCCACATGGTTCTCTCTATAACTAGGTTTCTCATCTCACAATTACCTTAAGCGGACCTACTGAAAATTCAGCCCGTGAGTAAGCTCTTAATGGACTCACATACACCAATTTGTTCAGTGGCACCCAGCTTACCTATCCTTCCTAAGAAAAATACTTTCTAGCGGGCCCAGAGAGATAGCACAGTGGTGTTTGCCTTGCAAGCAGCCGATCCAGGACCAAAGGTGGTTGGTTCGAATCCTGGTGTCCCATATGGTCCCCTGTGCCTGCCAGGAGCTATTTCTGAGCAGACAGCCAGGAGTAACCCCTGAGCACCGCCGGGTGTGGCCCAAAAAACAAACAAAAAAAACAAACAAACAAAAAAAAACTTTCTAGCATCAGTATATGAGAATGAAAGGAAAGAGATATTACTTTATGATTCATAAATATTACTAATGGTTTAGAAGCAGTTAGTATAGGTTACTAGAAATAAACACTCCATGGTATTGTCCCAACTTTGATTGTCCAACTGTGCGTAGTCATCATTAAAAAGCATCCTTTCTATAAAGACACAGAATTAATTTAATTTCAGATTAAAAAATGTGTTCATTATTCATAAATATTTATTGAGTCCCAAGATGATGTTATCTATTTTTTACACATTTTTTGTTAAAGTATATGATTAAAGGTACAGTTGATCACCAAATGAAGATAGAGGGTAAAGTTTAGGGAGCACATCCTCCAGAGATCTCAGGGACTGCTCAGCTCAAAGCTCTGTCCCTGTTGGATGCAGTCCGGTCTCAAAACTCCATACTTTGGAATTTGGGTAGGTTCCTTAGATAGATATGATTATTACTATGTTTTCAAGTCACTCTCTTTTTTCGGAAGAACCTGGGAGTAGTAAAAATTTCAAGGTGATACATGCTCAGGCCCCACCTCGTATATGATTATTACTATGTTTTCAAGTCACTCTCTTTTTTCGGAAGAACATGGGAGTAGTAAAAATTTCAAGGTGATACATGCTCAGGCCCCACCTCATAGTAGTTAATCTAGAAGCACCTTAAGAGAACAGGGCCTATATTAGTAGAGTTGGTAGTGTGCCACATGGTGGTCTTGTACATGGCAACCAGTTGGACCCCTGGTATCATGGTCCCTCATTACCTCCAGAAGTGTTACATAAATGTAGACGTAGGAGTAACTTGTGAGCACCACTAGGTATAGCCTCCAAACAAACTAAACCAAACCAAACCAAACCAACCAATCAACAAACAAAAATAAAGTCATCTTATCTAAACAAAAAGATACTTCTGTATCCGAAGAAATTAAGTGCTTCAGGAGCTTTATGCCAGGAATCAGGAGTAGGAACCATTCTACAACCTCACAACTCCTGCTGATATATCTGCTCTCTTCAACTTTTCACTTAGAAATCCTGATAGAGTCCTGATCCTATTTAAGCTACTTTAAGTAAGTTTTCACTCACTTGTAGGTAAAGCAATCCTAATTATGATACAAGAAGATAAATGCTAGATTTGTGATAGGATAGGGTAAAATACTTTAAGTATTTTCTTTGGATCAAGCATTACCATAAAAAAGTGTCAATGATATCAATTAAAAACAATTTTAGGGCTCAAGGGATCACCAAATAGCAAAAGAGTTTGCCTTGTGAACATGACGTGGCCATGAGTTCAATTCCAGGTACCACTTACATTCATAAAATGTGGTCAAAGCCACCATTCTCTGGAACTTCCCACACAATCTTTGAGTGTGTGAACTTTAGAGCAACCACAGCTAAAAGTATTCAAGCCCCAGTGAGTAGAACTAAAGATGTGTCAGCACTGTAATCAGGAGTACAACTTTAGAGAATATGCATGTGAACACCAACTACAGTGACCCCCAATAAGCACTCATCCAGAATGCACATGAGCCCCACAACTATATAAATGAATTTGATTCCTGGTGAGAATACATATCAACACCACAACCAGAAGTGGGATCCCTGCCAAACACCGAAGTTCCAGTTCCACAACCAAGCATGTGGAACCCCTGATCATTGTACCCTCGTCCCCTGACATTTTCTAAAACATAAAAGGGACATGTGTATCCCCTTTGTATATCTTAGATGTATTCCCTTAACATCTATAACTCTTTTAATATCCTCTTTTATACTAACAGTTTTGCCCACTGTTTTGTTTGTTTGTTTGTTTGCTTTTCCCCCCTGAGATCTGTTCAATAAGCAATTCTGGTAGAAGAGTATTTCTGTATAGAATTCATGTTAGAACCAAATTACGGGGAATGTTGGACTTGTTCCCTCAGCCCCCGGATGCACCAACAATACCTTGTGGCATTATTTCTCTTTTGCATAGGCACATTAAAATGGGAAAATATTACATATACAAACAAGTTCTTATCTAATAGAGATGGAAGCACAAATTTTGTAGTGCAATTACACCTTATACCCTAAACATTGGCATAATAATTTGGCTTAGGCCTCAGAAGAATGGGTATTGCCCATACACCCCTGAACAATGGATACCATCTATGGAAACAACCACAATGGTCTATAACATTACCAGGACACAAACCTCTACTAGGGAAGACCATACCACTGCTCTGGCATTGACTTACTGCAAACAGTACTCTCAACACCCAGACAACTTAGCAACAACCTGCTTGCAGGGCAGGTCTCTCCGCATCTAATGGTGAGGTGAAACTAGAGGATGCTCCACATCAGCCTGACTTCGATGAAGGAAATGAACAGAATCCAAAATACAGGAAATACAGGAACCTGACACCAACAACAGCTAAAGTGCAAAAAAGTTTCACTGGGACCATGTAGAATGACTCAGGGGTTGGACACACTATGCCTGAAGCCCAGAGTCAGTCTTATACCAATAAACTTCTGGGGTGAGGCCGTTTTGTAATCAGGCCAATGATTTTTTCCCCCATTTTCTCCATATTTTGCTGGGCCTATGCAAACAACAGCGATTGCCACTTTCACACCTTTACTGCTGTACTTTTTTTTTTTTTAACACTTATCCTTTAAGAAAGAAAAAAAAATACAGCTTACTGAATTGAAGAAAAATAACTGTAGTAGGATGCCTGTCTCAAATACAGGCAGGGGATGGGAAGGATGGAGGGGGGCGTTAGGAGTGGGAATGTTTCACTGGTGAAGGGGGGTGTTCTGTTTGTGTCTTAATCCCAACTATAATCATGTTTATAATCACGGTGCTTAAATAAAAAAATTAATAAAAATAAATACATAAATAAACCTACCACCCCCCCTTCAAAAATTTTTATTTGTATCTTCTAGATCAATGGTCCTCAAACTATGGCCCGCGGGCCACATACTGTATTTATTCCCATTTTGTTTCTTCACTTCTAAATAAGATATATGCAGTGTGCATAGAAATTTGTTCATAATTTTTGTTTTTACTATAATCTGACCCTCCAACAGTCTGAAGGACAGTGAACTGGCCCCGTGTTTAAAAAGTTTGAGGACCCCTGTATAGTGCTCCTGCCTTTTTCATAGAATCTTGGGACATGATTACTTTGTTGTACTTCATATTTCTAAGTATTTCTACACATTGACAAAAGAAAAAAAAAAAAAAAACAATATGGGCCCAAGGGCCAAGTGATCTCAGGTGTATTGGTTAAAAAAATACAAGGTCAGAACTCAATACCTAAGCCAAAGTCAATGACAATAGTATGAAGAGACCCCAAATAAACAATCTAAACTTAAAATGGACCTGTTACAATGGTAGGCCAAGAGTCTAAGTATGGAGGTATGGGATGCACACTGGGACTTTGGTAGAGGAGGGTCAACACTGGTGGTGGGAATGGCTCTACTTCACTGTCATCGTATGCCTAAAATCCAACTATGAAGGACTTGTAATTCACAATGGTCTCAGTAAAATTAAAAAAATTCCCTGAAATTTCGGCAGTGTCCACTAATTCACTTTCAATTTCATAATATTTCCTATTTCCCATCTTTTGAAAAACCATACATCTGTTCTACTTAAAGATGAAGCACCATGGTTTTTATCCGGCTGTTGATAAGAAACACCTGGAGATTTTCACATTCACACATGCCTGTGATCCTTTTAAAGTTCCCTAGTTGACTCTAATATGCTGTCTGTTCCGAGAACTACCAGCCAAAATGAAAGAACATTCCAAGGAAAATAAATACCTGTGTTTTTGCAGAGCCCAGTTCTTTGGAACAACAAGATAAAATTGATAGAAGAAGAAATAGACAGAAAAGTGACAGAACTATGCCACTTGGCATGCCATTGGAATATAGCAAAAAATTAAAAATATTTGTAAACCTCAAAATTTTCATACATTTACTGGAAACACAAAGTGTTTTAAACAATGGCTTCACCCCAAGTTCTCAAGTCCTCCCCCCAAGACATTGAAAATATGTATTTTACAAAGCATTCCAAATAAATGACCCTAATCTCTGGAATTTGCTCCTTCTAACAGGCCGCTCTCTTTAGCATTCTGCCAAAACCAAGATTTGGCAGTTTTCTGAATATGGTGCAAAATAGATTATTTTTAAATCTGAGAGTCACTGAAGATTTATTTTTCTAGAAATAAATGAGTTTTTATAATAAGCAATTACTGCTACTGACCAGAAGAATCAGCAATGGACAAGAGTGACTGAAATCTAGAGCCATGTCTTTCTTCATTCTACTAATAAATAGAGGCTCAAAATTAAATGATTTCCCCAAGTCACAAAACATTATAGCAGGCACTTTCAGGTCAGCACTTATGTTTTCTTTGGTACCCTTAGTTATTCAAACTGCAATAGTTGTAATGATTATATATGATCTTTGGTAACTATAACAAATAACATGTGAATTACCTTGTTATTTATGAATTAAAACATTATTTTATAGTCTGAAATCTGAAATCTTATTGTATTAGTTTCTTTGGAGGGTGGTGTTTGGGCCACTCCCAGTGATGCTCAGTGGTTACTCCTGGTTCTGCATTCCTCCTGATGATGCTCCAGAAAATATATTTACATATGCTGGAAAATCAAAGCTAGGTTGGCCAAGTCTAAGGCAAAGACCCTATTCCGGTACACTCTCCAGCATACAGTTATTTTTTTGATTGAGACCATTTTCCAGCTCTTTACGGAATATACAGAACTCCTTCTGCAACATATATATGCCAAGTCTCAAATGGAAATCTAATAATATAAATATAAAACAAACTACTACAATAAACTCTTGTGACTTATTCCACATTCTACATCATACACACTTCCAACTATGTTTTCCTGTGACCTAAGGAAAGCATAGAAATCAGAAATAAAGGTGAATATGATCACCAGAAAGGCTCAATAAAAATGTTAACTCATTAAGGTCTATAAATTCTTTAGACATTATACTTAAAGGAAGACATTTGCTTTAGTGACATACTTATGAGAGAAATTCTAGGTAATTAAGGTGCTTTTTGCAAATTTTACACAAAGGATAAAATGATGAATAGCAGGGCAGGGATTTCTTATTCTCCAGCCTCAGCATGGTTCCCAGATCCAGGCTTGTCCTTCTTTTTACGCTTTTGAGAACAGACATCTGCTTCTCTTGCTTTATCAAGTTCTTATCCTCCTCCCATTTCCCATCACTGGCACCTTCTTTGACATTCTAAAGTAACTAGCTCTTCTTCCTGTTTTACATGTTTTGTTGTTGGTAGTCATGAGAGAAAAAAGGAAAATATGTATGAAATAAAAAGATCATGATCCCTTGCCTGTACGTCTGATTCTACTTAAGCCGTTTTCACTTCTTTCTGAAGATAGTGGATGTAATTTCTTTCATCTATTTCTCATTCTAGATTTGTTGACTTTTTGCTTAAATGTTTAATTAACATGTGGAGAGTTTAGAGATTCCAGAACACTGCAAAATAAAAATATATGAAGAAATTTTGAGAATCTTTACCAAAAAAATGGTCTTTTGAGTCAGTCTTGTAATATCTTAAGATATTACAAGAGTCTGTATGGCATTTGCCTTGCAAGTAGCCCACAGCAATCCAATTCCTGACATCCTGCATGGTCTTCCAGTCTCCAACATGGGTACATCAGGATTAACCCCTGAGCACTGCCAATAAAAAAAAAAAGAAAACAAAAGCAAACAAAAACAAATGGTTTCAGTTTCTTTTGTCTTATCTCCCCAGAAACTAAAGGGAATGGTTCAAACAAGAATGTGAATCTCATAGCAATTAGTTGGGAGTATTTCTCTTCATCTCACACCATAGAGACTGGCACATATCACAAAGTACAAGTACAACTGATACTTGCAGGGAGAAAGGGACTCTCATTCACTGCTGGTGGGAATACAAATTGGTCTAGCCTTTTGGAAAACAATATGAAATTGAGTTTCCATATGATCCAGCAATACTACTTCCAAGGATATACCCTAAGAACCAAAAATTAACCCCCACATTCCTATGTTTGTCAAGGCACTATTTACAGTAGTCGGAATCTGGAAATAACCCAAGAGCCCAAGTACAGATAAGACAATAAAGAAATTACACAGTGGAATATAATGCAGCTATTATAAAAATGAAGTAATGAAATTTGCTTATACATGGATAGATTTGAAGATTATTATGCCGAATTAAATGAGTCAGAGAGGGATACAGACATAGAATAATCTCACTCATTTGTAGGATATACGAAAAAGATAGGAGCCATAGAGACAGCACAGCAGTAAGGCGTTTGCCTTGCACGTGGCCAAATCAGGACAGACCTGGGTTTGATTCCTGGCATCCCATATGGTTCCCCGAGCCTGCCAGGAGAGATTTCTGAGCCAGAGCCAGGAGTAACCTGAGTGCCGCCAGTTGTGGGCCAAAAAAAAAAAAAAAACAATAAAATAGTATGGTAATAATATCCAGAAATAATAGAGGTGAGGGCCAGAAGGACCAGTACATGGTAGGAGGCTTGCCACAAATAGTGGAGCAGTACAGAGAAAGGACCATTATTATAATGATAGTTGGAACTGATCTCTCTGGACAAAAAATAGGGTGCTAAAAGGAGATAAAGTGATATTCACTGACAATAGTGCAAACTATACTGTCGAAAGGGAAAAATGAAAGAGCAAGAAAAAAAAGAGAGAAAGAGAAGTAAAATGTTTGCCACAGTTAGGCAGTGCGGAGGTGAAAGAGGGTGGGAAGGAAACAGGACATTGGTGACAGAAAACATGCACTGCTGAAGGGTGGTGTACACTATATGATTGAAACTCAATCATGCACAATTTTTAACCACAGTGCTTAAATAAAGTAATTAAATTTTTTTTCTGGAAATGTGGGCAATTGCTCACTCACATAAAGCAGAAATTAAGTTCAGGATTTAAAAAAAATGTGAATCTTATGGAAAACTGGACATTGAGCAACTTACTAACACACTTTGGGTCTCAGTTTACATCAGTATTGTGAAGTGGATAATGCTTCCTGATATCATTAACATTTTGTGGTTCTAAGTAATTCCAATACATTTTAATTGTCCTTTCTTTTACCCCATCAAAAACATTGAAGACAAAACATCAAGTGGCTTCTCCCAATCATAAAACTGGAGAGGAAAAAAACAACAAAACAGTAACTAAAAATTATGACCACAGGATCAAATAGTTGAAACACTAGATAAAAATGTTTTATATCCACAAAACAATTTTTTCACAACAATGTCAGACAAAAAGTTCTAGTCAATGTTTACACTAGGACTTGATGAAAAATTCCAGACATAAAACTTCTGGAACTTAGACTTGAACTCAGAGGACCTCCCACCTCAGAATAAATCTTACAACTCAAATCTATTGGGATTCTTTTTCCTTAACAAAATACATATTTTGAGAATAACTTGAATTTTAATATTGAGACTAGTTTGATATAATAAAACTATCTTAAAATGCTATTTGAAATATCACAGATAGCTAAATATTTCTTTAAATTTGATGAAAATATTTAATTTAAAAAGTATTATGTGAGACTGGCACACATCACAAAAAACAAGAACAATCAGTGCTGGTGGGATTGTGGGGAGAAAGGAACTCTCATTCACTGCTGGTAGGAATGTCGTCTAGTCCAGCCCATATGGAAAACAATATGGAGATTCCTTAAAAAATTGGAAATTAGGGGCCGGGCGGTGGCGCTCGAGGTAAGGTGCCTGCCTTACCTGCGCTAGCCTAGGAGACGGACCGCGGTTCGATCCCCCGGCGTCCCATATGGTCCCCCAAGCCAGGAGCGACTTCTGAGCGCATAGCCAGGAGTAACCCCTGAGCGTCACCGGGTGTGGCCCAAAAACAAAAACAAAACAAAAAAAAAATTGGAAATTAAATTCCCATATGATCCGGCTATACCACTCCTAGGGAGATACCCTAGGAACACAAAAATCCAATACAAAATCCTTTCCTCACACCTATATTCATTGCAGGACTTTTTACAATAGCCAGACTCTGGAAACAACCGAGATGCCCTTCAATAGATGAATGGATAAAGAAAATATGGTACAAATACACAATGGAATATTATGCAGCAGTCAGGAGAGATGAAGTCATGAAATTTTCCTATACATGGATGCACATGGAATCTATTATGCTGAGTGAAATTAGTTAGAGGGAGAGACACACACAGAATAGTCTCACTCATCTATGGGTTTTAAGAAAAATTAAGGACAATGAAATAATTCCCAGAGTTGAAGGCCGGAAAAACCAGCTCAAGACATGAAGCTCACCACAGACAGTGGTGAGTCCAGTTAGAGAAATAACTATGCTGAGAACTATCATAACAATGTCAGTGAGTGACAATGTAGAAAGCCTGTCCTGAATACAGTCGGGGAGGTGTGAGAGGGTAGATATAGGGGCACTGGTGATGGGAAGGTTGCACGAGTGAAGGGGGGTGTTCTTGTTATGACTGAATCTCAACTATAATTGTTTGTAATCACAGTGTTTAAATTATTTAATTAAAAAAAGAATAAAATTAGAACAATGTTTGAACAGAAAAACAGTATTGTGCAAATATATAGGCAATTTTTGGTTTGCTGTTTAGCATATAGTTGTATGATTCAGTATTGTGTGTTTGGTATCATATGGTCACTTGATCACTGCCAGGAGTACAGAGCAAGGAATAACCCCTGAGTAGCACTGAGTATGGCTCAAAAACAAAACAAAGCAAAACCTAGAAAAAGTGTAGGAGGTTACAGTGTTGTGAGGGGTCACTTTTACAAAACTTATTAGACCTTGATTCAATAAGATCATCAAATTTGAGAGGAGGAGGAGATAATTGTAAATGAACTAAATATTGTAAACCCTCCTTTATATTTTAACCTGTGTATTTGTCCATAGAAAGTGAGTCCTAAGAAGTTCAAGCATGAAAATGGCATGATTAAGTAGACTTCACCAATATCTGGTGGCTTTGAGGAATCAAGAAAACTGATTAAAGGAGCCAGAGTGATATTACAGAAAATTCAGTGTTTGCCATAGGTGAACCGACTGAGATTCAATCACTTTTGTCACCCTCTGGCACAAAACATTATTTTAATTATATAATTATAGCATCCAGTTAGAAGGTCTTGTATTTCTAGATACTACTTGCTAAAGATTGAGCCATTTATGGTAAATTGACTTGGATTATCACCTTTCATTTTGTGTTCTTTTCTTCATTCCATAACATTATCCGTAATAAAATTCTATCCTCTGAATGTTATTGTAATAGGAATACCTGTTTTCTATAACATAAAAAACATAAAGGACTGAATAGTTTTAATATTGGGATACCAAAAATAATTACTTTTGGTAGTGCTTTGGAGACTGGGGACAATATGGGGTGCCAAGGATTGAACAGTGGTAGGCTGAATGCAGGGCAAGCACCTCTGGCTGTACTATTTCACTGGCTCCTATAGAAAATCTAAATAAAAATATTCTGATATTTACCTATCTCTAGTTTTATATATCTCTGAGCACTGGCCAGCAATCTGTAGCCCAAGTTATGATTCTACGTTTTAGTTGTTTGTTGACTTCTTTTTATTGTTTTTTCATTTTGGGGGGCAACAGCGTACAATGCTCAGTGGTTAATTTAGGCTCTGCACTCAGGACACTCCTGGGTGACCATAAAGGATGCCCAGCATCCCATATGGTCCCCCAAGCCAGGAGTGATTTCTGAGCACATAGCCAGGAGTAACCCCTGAGCGTCACAGGGTGTGGCCCAAAAAGCAAAAATAAATAAATAAATAATTTGAGATTGAGAGAAATTATCACAGGAGTTTGCAAAAGAAAACTGGAGTCAATGACAGTAGATAAAATAAATCAGAAAAGGAGAAAGATCTAATCAAATACAAGAGGGTAATGAGTGAATCTAGACTCAAAATCCAAACATGAAATTAGTAGAAATACTTAGCATATAAATGGAGAACCTGGAATAGCAAATATAATTATATAAGCAAAATTTCTAGAATAAACAATTTATACACTGACCATTTATTGAGCCTAGGGGAGGCTGCATATCTCTTTACAAAAAGCACCTGATGGTAAATGAAAATTTACAGCACATTAATTTGAAAGTGTGTTACTCACTGATAGTTTTATGTTTGCTACCATATAGGCACTCATTCCTTTTTGATGAATAATGATTGGAACTGAATTAAATTATTTTTAAAAACTTTCATTTTAGTTTTTAAAATACTAAAAATAGTACAACTTCTTTATATGATCCTAACATTACTTTGGTTCTTCCATGTATACATCTAGTTATATTCTTTTTTTTGTTTGTTTTTTGTTTTTTGTTTTTGGGCCACACCCGGTAACGCTCAGGGGTTACTCCTGGCTATGTGCTCAGAAGTTGCTCCTGGCTTGGGGGACCATATGGGACACCGGGGGATTGAACCGCGGTCCATCCAAGGCTAGCGCAGGCAAGGCAGGCACCTTACCTTTAGCGCCACCGCCCGGCCCCCTAGTTATATTCTTAATATGGTATAAAATACAACTTTTTAAAAACAGAAAATTTTTTTTCTCTTTAGAAACAGAAAACATTAAAAGAAAGATATTTTGTTTTAGGTACTCTTAGATATAGAACAGCCCTTCAGCTAGAGATGTTTCATCAATAGCTAAATTAAATATTGGCCCATTTAACTCTCTTAAAAGAGCTTAGATCATAAATTCTTTTCTCTATGGCAGTCTCTTAGCTAGAGATTCATTAAAACATGGAATATAAACTACTGTCCGAGTTTATCAGTTTACAGATTAGGCACACAACTGGTGATGTCATTTAAATAAAGGTTTTGACTAAGTGCCCCCTACGAGAGAGCTATGAATTCTAGTTTTTAATAAGCTCCAGAGGATGCTACTGGTCCAAGGATCACACTTTTGAATAGCAAGATCTCAATCAGTGGTTTGCAGCCATCATTATCTACCCTAAGTATCCTATAGGATGATCTGGAAGCTTTAACAAATACCTTATATTTCTTAGGTCTTTTCCCTAGCATGCAGTTGATTTGGGTTCAATCCTCAGCACCAGATGATCTCTATAACCAAGGAGGAATGATTCCTGAATGCAGAGCCAGGAGCAAGCCCCGAGTCTTCTTGATGTGACCCCAAAACAAACATCGCCCAAAGAAAATAACAAAAACTTGTACTACTAAAAAAGCCTTGTTCTACAGGTTATTTATCCCTGGGTCAAGTCTGAGCATTGTTTTAAATCTCCCTAGGTCAGGTTAATGTGCAGCTATACTTGGATGTTTATGGATTAACATATACTAATTAGATTTTATTTTTCTTGGTTAGAATTACGATTTTTTTAATTTGTAAATTTCAGCTATGATTAACAGTCTATAATGCTAAAATCAGTACTATAAAGATTGAGAGTAACTGATGCCTCAAACTTTTGGAGATAGGATCCCTTAGGAATCATTCTAAAGTTGAAAATCTTAAATGGTTTTATGTATATAACACCAAAGTATCTATAAAATTTCAAAATTTTAAAGTTATTTTAAAATTAAATTTTTAAAGTTAACATATGAAATGGCTATGTGTATTATGTTTAAATGTGAAGTAAATGAAGTAAGATTATAAATATTAAAGAACATAGACATGTCTATTCTTAGATTTTTAAAAGCTCAAAAAAATAAAATCATCCTGATGACATTCTTTACATAGGATAAAGGTCCACAGACACAGAAAAATATAAACAAGTTTTACATCTACAATAACCCAAAACAATCACTTTTTATAGTCTTGTTTTGCTAAGCTGAAGTGTCTATTAAGATGAAGATGCAATTTAAGACTCCTTCCTCAGAAATGTACATCAAAAAATTTAAAATACTATTATAAACTCTACTGCCACATCGTAATATGTTAAGAGATTTATTCAAATACTATCTGTAAGCTTTCTCATCTCTAAAATAGTGTGAACAAAGTCCAAATGGTGAAGGTCCATATATATGTACACATACATATATATACATATAAACATATAATATGTATACATATACCATAGCACTGCCTTACCATGACAAGACAAAAAAGTAAACATATGTCAGTGGAAAGAACTGGACTCCAGATCAGAGAGTATTTCCATCCTGGCCATTCATTAGTTACGTTTCAAGTTAATCACAGACCTCAGTAGCTTCATTTTAAAAAGATGTCTTATATAGCCTGTTTTGTGAATCATTAGCAGAACAAAGCTTCAGGATCCAAAAATACTAGAATATGGTCTTCTAAAACAGTGTATCTCAACTGGGGGTAGGGCAAGATATGCCACAGGGAAGCCACAGGTGAAAATTATATAAATGAGGGGCATAAGGAGAGACTCAAGAGTCCATCAGGGGTGACTAATAATAATTAGGGCATAGAAAGAAAACAAGGTAAAAAAGGGACCATTATAAATATAACAAGATTGAGAAATACTACAAGCAATGCTCTGAAGCAAATAACATTAATCCTAACTAAAGCTTTACTTTTTTTGCATAATTGGTTTAAAAAAAACTCTTAAAAAGCATTTAAACATCTTCACTAGAAATCAACTAAATATAATCTGAAATACAAATTAAAAGTTTTTAAATGAAACATGCTAATGGAAAAGGCACATCTGAATAATGTAAGAACACCATGCAAAGTTAAGTCATGGACCCAAAGTGGGGATAAGGAGATAGTACAAAGTTTCTCTGAAAGAAAATGTGTCAAGGCACACAGTGAGGTATGGGATTGAGAAATGATTATTTGATTTAGTCTCAAAAATGTTTAGGCCCAGTAATGCAGAAAATCTGTTTCTATGTACTGCACATAACTCATAAGTTAACAAAGAATATCAACTGATGAAGTCGGTAGTGCACAGGCATTATTTCCTTTTCGTTTATTGTTTAGTTTGAACACATATCCTGCCATCCATAGAGTACTCAAGTGTGACCAAAACGTGAGAAATCCCTGTACCAGTCTCATGGGTTTCTGTTGCAGGGACAATGTGCTGTAATAGACACCAGTTTTGTCTAGATCGAGTTCCAATTGTTAATCATCTTCAGAACTAGAGTCATCCTCTTGGTCGGAGAGTTCAGGGACAGGGAAGCGGAGTATGGCAGCTACTCCAGTCAACTGGCTAAGCTGTTCCCCAGACACATGAAGGCTAGAGAATATCCGAACAGTGCCCGCGTTCTCCTTCACGCTGTCCACCAGCCGCAAATACCTACTCCGGGTGGCCACGTCCTGGTGCCGGAAGAGCTCATCACTGATGAGCAGAGTGTCGATGGCCAAGGCCTCATTGGCTTTCTCCACCTGCTTGAGTCCATAGAAGGCACGGTCGGGTTCATGTTGTAGCATTTTATAAAAGTCATCCAGGGCCTTGACTTCCCCAGCAGCTTTGGTGTCAGACAGGCGGCTGGCAACGGTGGGGTCACAAAGGACCTCTTTCAGGGAGTACTTGTGTCCAGAAGAGGCGTGTACCTAGAACCAGGATTTTCAAAATTAGAGGCACAGGAAACTGCTTAGCAAACCCAGTAATCTGCCCACAATGGCCTAAAGCCAAAAAAGCATTACAAAGGCTGTATGTTTAGGGATAGGGGCCAGATTTTCACTATTCCAATGGCCAGGTATTTATTTACCAGTTCTATTCTTTTTGTTTTGTTTTTGTTTGTTTGTTTTTGGGTCACACCCGGCAGCGCTCAGGGGTTACTCCTGGCTCTATGCTCAGAAATCGCTCCTGGCAGGCACAGGGACCATATGGGATGCCGGGATTCAAACCACCATCCTTCTGCATGCAAGGCAAACGCCTTACCTTCATGTTATCTCTCTGGCCCCGTACCAGTTCTATTCTTATTTTTAAATCTTAGAATCCCCTTTTATATTATATATATCTTATATTATATATCATATATAAGTCATTCTATAGATAAGTCATATAAACAATATATATTTACATATAGAAAGCAAAGCCTCTCCTTTCTCACTTCATGCTTTCCGAGTGTTCAAAACCAGGACAGGTGACTTCCTTCCTCCCCATCCCTCTAGGGCGCCTTTTCTGGATGACCCCACATAGGTGAGACGGTTTTACCTGCAGGAACTTGGAGCGGTTTTCCAGCAGCACCTTGTTGTCCGTCTTCACAGCCTGCTGGAACATGTAGTCGCAGAACTGCTCGCGCACGAAACCGGGGCTGGCCACCAGGACGCACTTGACCACGTCGAAGTGGACGTGGCGCTGGATGGCCTGCACCACCTGCTCGTAGAAGCGCTCCAGGGCGCGATCATGCTGCGAGCAGTTGCCTCTGCGCTTCCTGGGGATGTTCACCTCCACCTTGGCCCGCGTGAGGGTCATGCTGGGCGTGACGAGGCAGATGTGCGCCAAGCCTTCCTGCATCACCACGGCGGCCACGTCGGCGCTCCAGGCCGGGTCGCAGGCCTGCTCGATGCGCTCCAGCACCACGCTGTCCCACTGCTTCTTGGCCAGCGTGAACTGCCGGTTGGGCTCCAGCTCGATGGTGTGGTAGGCCCCCATCTTGACGTACTCGTTCTCCTGGATGTTGGTGCCCTTGACGCGCAGCTGGCAGGCCTGCGAGTCGAAGTCGATGGCCTCCACGCACAGCGTGAGCGTCGTGCGCACCCGGTTGCTCCCCACGCTGCCCGTGGACGACTCGGTCTGCACCTTGCGGATGGTGGAGGCGCGCAGGCTGTCGCCCACCTGCACCAGGTTGTACGTGTGCCACATGTCCTCCGGCTCCTCGGGCACCAGCGTCACCTGGCCCGCGTTGTCCTTCTCGATGTCCTTCCTCAGGAGCTTCATGATCGCGGAGGCGCCGGGACCCCAGGAACCGGGCCAGGGGCGCGCGGGCCGGAGAGGGGCGCAGGCTACACAGACAGGAGGCGGGGTCCCAGAGGGAGGCGCGGACCTAGCGAGATTTGGGGAAAGGCCCAGGGCCGATTCTGCGCGCCCGGAAGGAGCACTTACTTCAGCGCTCCTTTTCTTAGGAGTCCCCGCGCCGCGGACCGCGCCAGGCCGAGCGAGAGAACCCGCAGCAAACCAACCAGGTCCTTCAATCCTGCTCCGGCCGCCCTAGGGGAAACGGAGTGGCTGAGGTGGCCAGAGCGCATGCGCGGCGCAGCCCGTGCCCCGCCTCCTTCCTGGCGCGCGTTTGACGTTTCCAGAGGGGAGGGGCCAGGGTGCAGGTTGCGCGTGCGCAGACGCTCCAGCGTGGAGGTATTTTTCAGGTCTTGAAACCAAAGAATTGGTCTTGCTTGGCTTCCCTACTGGGGATCTCTTATCTCGGTAGTGAACTTGCGTGTTTCAAGTTTTCTTCCTGGAAGCGAGATCAAGTCGCTTCATCTTTCAGCGGCGCGCAACTGATATTTTACACGCCACCCCTTCGGCGTAATTCTATTTTAAAAGTTGAACAAAGTTTGAAAGTTCCAAAGACTAAGACTCCAAAGGACCTAAGCTAGGTTCGCTTTTGATGACATCCTAACTACTCTTCTAAAGCAGATAGCCTACGGGTCTAGTCTGTCCAGAAGGTGTTTTTCTAGGTTTTAAAAGTTTATTGGGAGATCTTGCAAAGGCTCTAAGCAACTGGTCCTGTTGTCTTCTTTGCTGAATCGCTGGGTCTGCTAGATCTGATTGAGCCAACTATAATGTTAGAACACTCTTCACAAAGAGCACACTCTCTGTGGGATTTACCCTTGGGGTGGTGATCGTTCAGTTGTTGCCAGGCCTAAAGCCCCAAGACTCACTAGTGGTCCAGCGTTGATGGTCTGCTCAGCAGCCTGGAAAGTGTAAAGTGGGAGTTGGGTGGCAATAATTCGCCTTCAAAACTGAACATTTGGAAATGGCAAGAGGGGGACTGATTTGCTTTGTTGACCCCAATTGAATATTGATTTTATTTAAATTTAAATTTAAGTCAATGTAAAGTACTTTTCAAAACTTTTTTTTTTTGGCTTGGGTGTTGGAGAAATATAGAAAAAGCTCAGCAAAGCTTTTTTTTTTTTTTTTTAATTAATGGGTAGAGATTAGAATCTTACATGCAAACCTTCCTTTCCTTCCCCTTTTCACTGTATGATACTGATAGGGACTCACTGTATGGCACTGAAAGATAGGTGAGACTGGCCTGAACCGGAGAGACTATCTCTGCCACCAGTCTTGATACTCAAGTTCCAGTCATTTCTCTTCACTGATTGTTAGGGAGGACACAAAGATGCCTTGTAAAGCTTTGGTGCAAATTAGAACAGTTATTGATTTGGGGGCCTCTCCCAAAACCTGTTTTTTTCTGTTTTCTTCATCTTTTTTTTCCCCTCTACTTTTCCCACCTTCCCTCACTGGAGAACTCAGAGTGCCTGATTCAAATGGTCCTTATTCTTCAACGTTTAAGAAATTCTCGCAACTTTTTACTGAAGGCGTGGGGAGATCATCCATAGATGATCGTATCTTTTAAAAATAGTTTTTAAATTCCTGGGCCACAGAGAGGGCAGCTGGTAAGGCCCTTGCCTTGCACACAACTGAAGCACTGCTATAGTTCCCAGAGCCTCTCCAAGAGTCTCTTGGTGTGCAGAAGTAAGCCCTGAGCATAACCTGGCAAAAATAAAAGATTAAAAATTTATCTTTGAGAGAAAGGGAAAGGATTAGGTAATGTGAGGAGATACTTTGAGATACTTATTCTCCTTAAATTCTTTCCAAAGTGTGCCAAATTTTTGTTATACTGATTGATGTACAAACGCTTGCTAGAATTTTTCTAATTTTCACCTGTAAGTTAAATATTAATTGTTCTATTTTAAGGATTAAGAAAAGGAATTATAAGAACTCTAGGAAATACATTTAGCTTGTCATAGATACATCATTCAAATTCAGTTCCACTTAATACATACATGTTAGAAACTATCTTGACAACCACAAATTATATCCATGCTGCCATTTACTAGCACTTCCTCCTTAACTGTCACCTGTAATACCAATTGAAGTTCGAAAACCAGTCCAAAATAACCCATTAAAGAATCAAAGTAACTAAACTAAAAGATAAAATGGCACCAGATATTCATTGTACTTTCAGTAGATTCAAAAATTGTTTACATTTTTTCTTTTGAACATAGTTTCCCTTCTGCTCAACCTCTACTACCATTAAAATATTTGAGAAAAAATAGAATATTCTACTTTTGGGACTGTACATGCATTTCTATATTTAAAACCTTTACCAAACTTAACTGACTTTGTGTTTGTTTAATATATGCTTAGATAAGTTGTTTGTCTTGCAAGTGGTAGAAGACAGTTGCATCCTGGCCAGTCTCTCTAGCACCACCAAAAGTGATCCCCAAGCACAAAACTACCAGTAAGCTCTGAACACAGCCAGATGTGTCCCCAAAGCCAAAAACAAAAACAAAAAAAAAATCACGTTCTAGGCTCTCTTTTTAAATATAGTGTTTTTCAGTGACTAATCATACTAAACCTTTTTTTTTTTTTGGCAAAGATTTAGTATTTGATCTAAAACATCTGTAACAACATTTTTATCTAGTAATCTGAGTTTATTGTTGAATGATTAGATGTTATAACCTAGTATGTCTAGACCAAACATTATGTCTTTATTTTGACTTATTTGAGGTTCTCATTCTCTATGAATTAAGCCAAATTCAAGATCTTTATGACTGGCCTTTGAAGCTTTATTCCCCACTTGCACCTTCCCTTTATAGTGCTATGGGAACAGTCTTTTTTCCCCCCAAACAACCTGGAAGCCTTCTCGTCTAATGACTCTTCACCTCTTTTTTCTCTTCACAATACTACTTTTTCTCACTTCTTTATCCAGTTATATCTTCTTTTTTAAAGAACCAATTTACATGTGAACTCAAATTTAAAAGAACACATGACATAGTTGGAATATGCATCTTTTATTTCTCACTGAACTCTGGGTAGATTTACCCACCTGTCCTCCCTCTGTTCCTTACAGAAGGCCTCAGTGTACAGTTGGCACTCTGGACTGAATTAGATGAGAATTATGACAGCTATATTGACATTATCATAGAGTCCTTCAGGTACTGTTAATATTATGAGCTGAATTTAATTTAATAAACTTAATTGAAAAAATGATTACACTTTATTATAACAATTAACTACTATGGTTATGGCTATTATATGATATGTTGTAGTAAATCCTATTTTCCCTATAATGGTATAAGAAAACCACAAGAAAATCCAATTAGTGCTGTTGCTTTGCATTCTGCTTTTTATTTATGTATTGACTTTTTGAAAATAGAAACCTTTACATTAGAATTGCTTTATTTTCTATAACACTGCATTTTTTAATTAATCACTTCAGAAGAAAATACAAGTCAGGATTGTTACTTCCAAGCATTTTCAATTGATTATTTTTTATTGTAAATCTTAGCATCAGCTGTGCTTACTGTAACTTTTGGAATTGGTCTTTTTGTGACCAATTTCTTTAACTGAAGAAGTGTAGGGAACTGAATTCAATAATTAAAATTATTTTATAAAAATTATGTCACAGGCAATACTTTTTGAAGTGAGAATATACTACAGTCTCACCTGTTACATTAATTATAATTTTGTCTACTACTTTGGCACTTGAATTTTCTTCTAGTATCCCATTTTAGTGTTATAAGATTAAGTCTGAGCCAGAGAGCTAACTCAAAGGGCTGAGGGTGTACCAGGGGCTGACTATTCCCTCAGAAACTCCAAAATTATTTTTAAGTCTAAAAATAATGTTTGAACATATAGAAAAAAACAGAACTGAAAGTCTGTCATTTCTAGCTAGACACCAGCAACCTTAGATAAGATTTCTAACTATAAACCAACATTTTTTTCATCCAAATAGTAGATAAGATTATTTATTTGGCCCGTTGCTTTCACTGGACAAAGTTTATGAGGTTTTCTTGAAGTTAGGGTATTTTGTAAACCATAAAGCTCTATAAACACATCACAGTGTAGCATACATATAGTTACTATGTGTGATGAATCACTGAGACTAAACCAGATTTGAAACTAGAAATTCATATTAGACAGAGTTAGTGTAACAGTTCACATGAACATCATCACCATTAGTCAGCGATGAGAAATAACTGATTTGGTAGAGTTGACTGATGGATAATCCATTATACAGCATAAATTTATACCTGTCCCTCATGACTGGATGACTGGATTGGATTACAATCTTAAATAGATTGTATGGCAGAAGGTGGGTTCTGGACTCCTGAAGGAAAGCTTTCTTGAATTCCCTGTGCTTAGCACAATGACTTAAATAATAGGAGTGTATGAGCTTTCTTTTTTCCATCTTACTTCCCTAAAACAATCTTCCTTCTTCCTATGTTTTGAGGATCTTGGGGTTCCTTCCATCCTCACTTCTTTGGTTCTCTTCTGTTTCTCTTGTGTTTTATGTTCAGGGTTGGAAACATTGTTGGGGAGGGGCTCTGGCTGGTATTCAGGGCTTACTTCTGACTCTGGGCTCAGGGGATCATATGAAGTGCCAGGGATTGGACCCAAAAGGCTGTGAACAATAAGATTCTTAACCCCTCTACTATCTCTTCAGCTCTTCTATTCTCTTTTAAACTAAACCTCTCAAGGGTAGAAACTATCTTTTGTTTGTATTTATATAACTCAGAACAAAAGCTAGTACATGATCTTAGTATAGAAAAAACAAACAGTAATTACAGTCTTTAGTTTCAAGTTTTTAAATGATATGCCACTGATCTTTTAAGATTAATAGGAAAGCATATTTTATTTTATAACATAAATTTTAAAAAACCCTTTGAGATAAGTTTCTGTAAACTCATTTCAATTTTTGAGATAGCCATGTTTGTATAGAAAAAATCATTTTAAAACATGTTGAGGCAATGATTATTTTTAAAATGATGCATACCAACATATTTTATATGGTGTGACAATTTTATAAAATTACTAGCTTTAGCTTTTAATATTTGATGCCAGATGCAATCCTTTAAGTAGAGAGAATGTGCCAACTTCAGATTGTAGAAACCTCTTGTGACCTCCACAAGCAAAGCTAAATTGGACAACTGGGAAGCTTGTCCAGCCAATTCAGGAAAAAGGGTAAAAGGGAAAAGGGAAAGTCCTTCTTGAAGGAACTTATTGTACTCTCTTACTATCTGAATTTCCTGTGATTAGAAATACATATTTGCAAAACAATACAAAACCTTCCACCAAATAAACAGTCTTATCAACAAAAATATGGGTGTGAGTATGGGTGTGTTTGTTGCACTGGATCACTATACAGTGAAGGATTATTTTACCAAACATATAAAACTTAAAACCATCTATTTTACTCATTTGATATTCAATAAGATTTGGCACTCTATTCATATTTAAGAATTTGCCATTATTTCAGTAGATCTTCAAATCATTAATACAAAGTATATTTACTCCTTTTGATGTCTGAATTATAAAAATTTTTTCCCTCAAATTTTCAGGCAGGGGTCTCCCCCAAGCAATACTCAGAAGTCTTTATGGTCACTCCAGGTGATACTCAGCCAATAGGCCACGGGGTTCAGTAGTTGGAGCTATGATTTCCTTGTGTCCTGAAACCCAGAGGCCTTTAAGGCTGAATATGGGGGTTGCAGTGGGGAAAGGCCAAGCATCAGGCACTTACTAAACATGAAGCCCTGACCTCTGAGTTTCGTGAGCCACTCCCAATCCATGAGCTTTTTTATTCCAGTATCTCACTAGCTTTAATTAAAAATGTAACATTGTTTAAAATTGTTTTATGTATTCATGATTTTGCTCATAAAGTGGAATCTTCATATCAACCAGTGTATAAAACCTTAAAATATTAATTGACATTTTATCTTTTTAAAATTTGGATGATATATATCATATATATATACATATAATATTTTTTAATTTTGTTTTTTATAACCCAGCAGCGCTTAGGGTTACTCCTGGATCTGCACTCAGAAATTGCTCCTGGCTTGGGGACCGGAGGGATGCCTCAGATTGAACCCTCGTTTGTCTTTGGTAAGCCATGTGCCAGGCAAATGTCCTACCACTGTGCGAACACTCCAGCCCTAATATTATCATATATATATACATATATATATATGAAAGTTATGTACATATATAAATCTCTAGTACTTACTGCCAATATTCAGAAAGAATGGGGTTTGCCAGCACTAGAGTTATTGATCCTGTGCATATGAAGCTTTATCTATTTTGTTTTGTTTTGTTTTGTGTTTGGGCAACACCTGGCAGTGCTCAGGGGTTACTCCTGGCTGTCTGCTCATAAATAGCTCCTGGCAGGCACAGAGGACCATACGGGACACCGGGATTCGAACCAACCACCTTTGGTCCTGGATCAGCTGCTTGCAAGGCAAACGCTGCTGTGCTATCTCTCCGGGCCCGCTTTCTCTATTTTTTAATTAGTTTGTCATCTTTTTCTCAGAAACTCCTTTATTTATTTCCCCTCGGAAGCTAATTTTTATTGGAAGCTTTGTTGGTGGGTCTGGGGAGGCTGCTTGTGCCAAATGAGCAATTATTCCCTGAATCAGATATAAACTTGGCTCTGGAAGAAGATTAAGAAGAGAGACATATCCTTATCTCTATATTCAGTTGCTTCTATCCAGGAGTAACTGTATATCTTTATGATGAAATTTTTAAAAATGCAAGTATAAAATTTATTGTGTAGATATGTTACTGTGTTTTTAATTTTATTATCTTATTATAAGTTGCTTGTATTTCACAATATATTGGAAATTAAGGAGATATCCCAACACATGTTTTTCTAAGGCTGTATAGTGCTATTTATTTTACCAACCCATATTGATATTTAAGGGCAAAATGGTAGAGTCCACCTTTACCAAAAATCTAAAAAGATTATTTGGCTGACAAATAATTAAGTTAATCTTAGATATAGTGGGTCAGAGAGAAAAAACAGTGGATAGGGCAATTGCCTTGCATATATCTGATCTGGGTTTGATCCTTGGTATCCTATCTTTTCCTCTTAGCCCACCAGTGATTCTTTAGTGCAGAGTTAGGAATAAACCCAAACATTGTTGGGTGTACTCCCATTAAATATATTGAAAATAGGAAAATAACCAAAATAATTTATCAATAACATGTATACATCTTATTCATATGGTAAATAACAGCATTGGGTGGAGATGAACACATAGAATACATAGTACAGCTTGTAAAATGTACTAGATAAAGAAGGTTCAACAGGTAATATGTTTGCCTTGTAGGCAGCTGGTCCCGAGTCAATTCCTGACACCTCATATAATTCCTGGGGCCCTTCGAGGAGTGATCTCTTATTACAGAGCCTGAGCACTGCTGATTGTAGCCCTAAACAAAAAAAAAAGCAGAAAATAGCATTTGAGCTCTAATTTTGTGGATATATTTTAAACATTAGTTATTTTTATTTGCCTGGGACACTCCTAGCAGTGCTGTGTTTAAGGCTTACTCCTGGCTCTGTGCTCAGATTTCTCCTGGTGGGCAGAGGGGAGGGCCTTAAGGAGACATATGGGGCATCAGGTGGCAAACCTAGGTCAGTAGTGTGCAAGGCAAGTGCCTTTCCCACTGCAGTTTCTTTATCTTGTGAAATATTTCAAGAGGCACATGGAAAAAAATCAACAAGCTTTAAATCTAATGGACAGTTTGTTAGTTGAAGGAGGAAAAACAAGTATAAAGCACCCATCTAAGGAAATAAGATCAACAGTTATAAACTATGGCCCAAGAGCTCTGGAATCAAAACAATATCATTTAGCAGGGAAGTAATATAGACAAAATCCTAGCATTTTTATTGCTTTTTCTATTAATTTATTGCTGCCCTTACAGGTGTCATAATAACTAAAAGTTACTATCTTCAGTAATTTCTGATATTCCATTCTTTGCCACTGGAGGTCATTTCTTCATTATAATTAAGCAATTAACTTCCTTTCATATTCAATCATCATGTCACTGGACTTTAAACTTTGCTTATGAAAAAAGTATGAAAAGAAGAGCCTTGCCCCTAGGCCAACCAAAATGTTACTAGGGAGGTGAGACATAATTCAATAAGGGCTTATTCTATCTTCATATTCTTAATTAAAGCAATGAGAGCCTTATTTGAGTGGTGCATTAACTTCAATATAGTATAAAAGTCACAAAACTAACAGACTTAAATCTTTAAAGAGACCCATGTCAAAGAGTTTTAGACAATTTTACTTGGATTTCACATTTAGAGATTGTACAATATAGAAATGGACTTATGTTCAGAAATCAGCATGGTATATTACATTTTTCAGAGCATGAAACTTGAGGTAAAAAATCTGAGTTGAGCATAGGTTGTCATTTACCACTGTGTGAACTAGACAAATGACCTCTTAGTATTTTGTCTTATCTCAAATATGTGAATAATTCTTTAAAATTATTTTTTAGCTTAGAATAATAAATGAAGTAACACATACAAGGATTTTAAACACAGGAGTTCACATATAATACAGTATGCTACAATATTGGAGGATTAGTCAAGATGGGTGGTTGCACTGGGGGCGGGGGGGGGGGAGAAAGTGCATTTATTTCCCTGCTCCCTCCTTGCAGGACTTGAGTCAGCAGCATGCCTCTTCCTCTGATCAGGCTGTACACAGTCCCCTTACTCCCACCCAACCCCCACTAATACATATACTTCTCTAGCTAATGTCTAATGGAATACAGTACTACATAAAATAAAAGTTTACTGGGTCCATAGTGATTTGTTGATGTAGTGCCAATCAAGTATTGAAGACTGGAGGATAGCAAAAGGTGGTGAGAAGAAAAGGGTAGAGCAATTTTCTAGAGGTACAAAAGGTAGATACATAGAAGGTCATATTCACCATGCAGGATAAGCATGGAGACTATGAGGAAGGTAGAGTAATATTAATGACCACTATGGGTCATTATTTGAGGGGCTTGGTGGGCATATTAATAGATGCTTGTATCCTAATCCCTGTAACCTGTGACTAATATTTTATGTGACAAAAAAGATTTGGCAGTTTTGACTAGATTAGGTATCCTGAGATGAAAAAATCCTGGATAATCCAGGTAAACAAACTATAATTAGAAGGAAACTTATAAGGAGGAGGCACTAGATTATGAGTCAGAGAATGAGATGTGACAATGAAGTAATTATAGAGAAATATCTGAAGATCTTATTCTGCTGGCCTTGGAGGTGACTGATGGATTCACAAAGCAATGCAGATGATCATTAAAAGTTGGAAAAGATGAGATAATAGATTCTTCTCCTAGTGCCTCCAAAAGAAACACAGCCTTGCCAATATCTTGATTTAGTCCAATGAGACATTTTAGCAACAAAACTGGAAAGTAGTAAATATTTGTTATAGGCTAGTAAATATGTGGCAGTTTCCCACAAGAAAACACTGGTACAATGATAGCTAGAGAGAGGAAAAGGGGAGGGGGGAATGAATCTAGGAAGTCTGGATTTTGAATTCCGTTTGACAACAAAATACCATCTGGGCTTTTGATGAAACTAAAAATAAAATTCTGAGGCTAGTTCAAACTGTAAACCAGATGAGCTCTAGTAGTATGAATGGATGGGTAGGATGATGAGACCCTGATTTGGTAATGGGCTCTGAATTGATGGGAAGCAGAGAATGTTATGATAGAAGAGGAAAGCTCACATTATGAAATGGCATGGATATGGCATATTTAAGAAACCTGTTGATTCTGAGAAGATTAAAGTTTTACATTCTAAATGCCAACATCATTAGATAGTGCCTATGTATATACACACACAGAAAGGAATTAAATATATCTTAGAAGTAATTGTGAGTTATTTTTCATTTCCTCATGGCCTATACAACCAGTAAGTAGGAGATTTACAGTATGCATCTTGTGACTATGATAGCATGAAGAAATAAAGTGAACTGAAGAATAGACACACAACTATGTGTGTATACATATGCATATAAATATGTGAAATTGTAAATTGTAATTTATTAACTTTTTTTGCCTTGGGGGCCACACCAGCAGCACCAAGGGGTTACTCCTGTCTCTGTGCTTAGAAATCACTCCTGGAAGGCTTGGAAGACCGTATGGGATGCCAGGGATCTAACCTGGGTCTGTCCCGGGTTGGCTGTGTACAAGGTAAACGCCCTACCATTATATTATCACTCGCCCCTCATTAACGTTTTTATGGGAGAAAGCAGTGGGGGTTATACTCAGCCGTGCTCAAGTGCTATTCTTGGATCTATGCGTAGGAATGACCCTAGCCGTGCTCAGACAACAGTATGCAGTGTGAGGGATGTGAACCAGGATCATGGCTGCCACACGTAAGCAAAGTGCCTTATCTTATGTGCTATCTCACCAGCCCTCAACCGCTTTGTAAAGTTTGTACAACTTCTTCTAATCATTTCTGCATCAGTGTCTGTTGACTTAGTAAAATGATTAAGATACAACTTAAATCTTAATAAACTACTCAGATTTTTCCCTCCAATAATCACAATATAAGAACAACCTCCAAATATTCTGAGTAAGAAATTTAAGTGTAGCAGTAGCTGATCAGTCAAATCATTCATTGACATTAAAGTTTCTCAAAAGTTGCCACTGTTAGATTGTTTTTTGAGTAATGGAAAAGAGATGAAAAGCCAGTAACTTATTATCAACTTCCTTTCCACAGAACCTCTCAATGAATAAAAGTTGTGCTTGCTAACAATCTATTTCTAAATAATATTCATAAGAATGACCAATTAACCACTTACACGGGTTGGATTATTTCTACTTTTTAAAATAAAAGGCTAAGTTATCTAATTCTTACGAGTAAGTATGCAAGAGCATACAAAGTAAAATCAAACAATAAATATCGTACTATTGAATATTGATGGCACAATGAAGCCAATCATTAATAAAGCTGTGAATCAGGAAATTTCACTAACCTAATTTCTTTCACTATTTCCCCCCATTCCTCATCCAGTCCAGCTGGTAAAAGATCTGAGCACGGCTCAAGCATCTGGAAAATCTTAGATTATATTATGATTCAACTTTTTTTTTTTCCTAAGTTGAATAAACCACATCACCAGTATTTTTTCTAAGTTCCTTCCTCAAAATTCCTACCTATGCACAAGGCAGAACATTTTTAGAAGTGTGAGACTCAGGATCCGAGAGACAGTACAGCGGGAAGGGGGTTAGCCTTTCACAAAGCTGACCTGGGTTGGATCCCCCGCACCCTTTATGAATCCCTGCCACTGAGCACAGAGCCAGGAGTAAGCCCTGAGCACCGCTGCATATGGTTCAAAACCCAATAAAATAAAAAATAAAACAAAACAAAAGTCGAAAATTCGTGAAGTAAATATTCCCTTCTCAACTTCAAAGTACTCCTCCCCCTGGGTGCTCTTAGGAAAACATTTCAGGACGAGGGGTAGCCGGGGTTTGCGTGTCTCTTGCCTCGTTCTATAACAGAAAACTTGTCTGCAAGGAAATACCACAGCACTAATGAATTCTTGTGCGACTTGGAGGTTCTCTCCCATTTCCCAAAGAGGGCACGACACAACCAACTCAATATCCGGAGTCTAGTGTCAAAATAACTTACATGGGAGGAAGAGTCCATTGGACCTTAAAAAGTTTAAACCACTCTTCTCTTCCACCATTGATAGTTGTGGAAGGTTTAGACAGCACATCAGAACTAAGAGATCCCAGAAGGAGAAAACGCATTCGTTTCACAAGACTGCCAGAACCCTTGGGATGGGCTAACTCGCCTTCTCCCCCTCGGGGATCACCTTTCTCTGCTCCCACCGCCCCTCATAGCCCACTGAACCAAACCTATCCATGAATGCGCAGGAGATGCGCAGAGCCCATCTGGGTCTCTTACCGGTGAAAAAGAGCCAGCAGTAGGCGACAGAGACCTCTGGTCCGGTCCGGCGACTGGGGGCCATGGTGGTGGCTGAGGGCACCGGGCCCTGGGGACGTGCGGATCTGAGCGCAGGAGCTGGCAGGACGGGACGCTCAGTTGCTGGCCACTGCTCCTGGCGCCGCGGGGCAGGGTCTGATCGGGTCTGCAGAGGCGCCCAGAATCCGCAGTGATTTCCTGTGTTTTGCACAGTGTCTCTTAGGTCCGCTGCATGCTTTTCACATCCCAGAAGGATTGCCACAACTCCCGCCCCTTCGAGCTCCTGCGCTCTAAAATGCCACTGGCAGACTCCCAGGTCGCGTCCGAGACATGGACAAATAAAGCCAACTTCGCTAGCTGGTGTTTAGGCTAAAGTCCGCGAGCTGCAAAGCAAACCTTAAAGGGACATCTGCCTTTCATTGAGAGGGGGATCCCGATCTCTGCGCCAGCTCCCTAAGGTGCAGGGGAGGCGGGCGAGGGCGGCACCTCGGGGTGGGTGTTTGCAGCCTGTGGCTCCGCCTTCACACCCCTCAAGGCCGCTAGTCTGAGCCGAGAGACCACTTTGAAAGACTTTGGGGCTTGGAGGTCCATCCAAGAAAGGCAAATTTTCGGGGCTCTAAGACTGGACCCCCAAAACGAAAAAGAGCGCTCCTGGAACTTGGGAACAAGCTTCTCCCCTAGTGCCGGCGATGGGAGGAGTAAGCCCCAGAAGAATCCAGCAGAGCTTTGCTTTCTTTTACTAATGATTTGCTTAATTTATGGAGACGCAAGGAGCCAAAGAGAAAAAGCACCGAAGGAAAGGAGTGCGTGCGAGAAGAGAGAGGAAAAGAAAGGGAAAAAAAATCTTTGGAATGGAATGTGTGTGGGCTATTTTGTTTAAGCTGAATTAAAATGTTTGCACAAGGAGATTGAATTTAATAAAGAGCATGGAGAGCTGATCTTTTTTTTTTTTTCTCTTTTCTTTAGGACTTTTATAAGAAGGAGTATCAAATCGTGTTTAAATCACTTTTCTCCATTAGTCTCACTAGTCCCACTACTCCAGGGAACAGAATTGGGGCGTTAAGTGGCTGTCAGAATGTTGTGGTTTGATATTTCTTGTTGGGGTAACTAAGCCAGAAGAAACAGGAGTTTGTAAGTGCTTCACATGTGTGTTGAGTTATTTCTACTAGCTCCCTTAGTTAAGAATTTCACCAAATACGTGCTATTAATTTTAGTGTAGCTGTTTCTTCGTGGTCTGAAGAATTTCAAAGAAAGGAAAGAGGTGGATGAGTGGGTTTGTGTTTACAAGTAGTGGAGGAAATGAATCCCATTCTATTCCTTTCAACTCTAACCAATTCAATCCAATTCAAGTACTGAATATCTCCAACTGGCAGAGCTAGGTCACAGCAGGACAAGAGTGCCACCCAAAGGAAGACTCACAGCCTAAAACGCAGTTCATTTGGCACTGTTCCAAGGGAACGCCCGCTAGGATGGCTGAATAGATAACCAAAAAGAAGATTTTGGGGGGTACAGTTAGAGAGAAGCGAAGTTGAAGTGTAAAACTTGGGTGGGCAGAATTGAAAGCCATCAGTTTTGGTAGTATGACCCATCAGTCAAGGAATTCCTCTTCTAATCTATGCATTTGAAGTAGTTGTTTGTTCAGTAAATGCCTTAAAAAAATCCCACTTACTCTGTTTTCAACTTTCATCTTTCCATTTCTTAGTCCTAGATTCAAAACTGAATAGTCTCTAGAAAAATCACATTCATCACCACTAGACATTACTTAAGCTTCTTTTGTCTGTGTTTGATATTCATATCCTAATTTGTCATTCCATTCTATCTCCCACTTTTTAAACTAGACATTATCAACCTATCTCTTATTGCTCTATTTTCTGGGGAAAAATGCAAGAAATTTCCAGTTCATATCTCATCACTTTATTTACAGTTTTATTATTTCTTACATCTGTCAGTAATAATGGGAAATTTGTATAATATTCAATAATATAGATTAATCAATAACATTTTGATATTTTAAAATATTTCTCCAAAATATTGCTCTATTGCTCAGTTTTCGAAAGCAGATAATATCATGTTTGCCCATATAAACGCAATACTTATCTGGAATCCTAGAAAGCCGTAATATATTGAATAAGAAAAAATAAGTGAAATTACAAAAGCTTATCTAATTGAACTATAAAAGGATTAAAGAATTAGTGATATATTCAAGATTATATTTTCGGAAAATTGACCTCTCTTTTTTATTATACACACACACACACACACACACACACACACACACACACACACACACACACATATATATATATATATATATATATATATATATATATATATTTGGTTTTATGCTCAGGGGTTACTCCTGGCTATGCACTCAGAAATCACTCCTGGCTTTGGCTTGAGGGGACATATGGGAAGCCAGGGGATCAAACCGAGTTTCGTCCTAGGCTAGCGCTTGCAAGGCAGACACCTTACCTCTAGTGCCACCGCTTCGACACCTTATTAAATATTCTCAATTTAATTTTTATATCTACTAAAACTTGGGACCCAATGGTGCAGTTGTCACAGGACTATTGTAGTTAAAATTAATTTTCATATGTATTGTGAATCAATATATATGCATTATAGCAATTTATTGATCTTCACATAAAACAAAAACAAATGTAGAACTAAATTGGTAGTAAGTGCATACTTTCTGCACTTCAATAAATATAAACATATTGATAGTAGGCAGGTTATTTTTATTTTTAATGTTTTAATTTTTTTATTTTGGGACTACCTGAAGCTTTGCTCAGGACTTACCTCTGGCTCTGCCTTATACTATAGATTAGGCCCAAGAAAACTACGTCTAAAAAGTTATTGCAGGGTATACATCTAACATTGCTTATAGAGTACCAGTATTGCTTAGGGTTCAAACAATGCCAGAAATCAAGCCCAGGGACTCATACATACAAGGCATGTACTATACTGGTTGAGACATAACCTAGATCCCAAATTTATTTACTGATTTTTATCTTGTCTGATAGAAAGATAAGTTATTAGGTAAATTGAAGCTAAGAGATTATGAAAACCATAAGTGCAGACTAGTCATTATATGAGATCACTTAATGGTAAATAATAAATTTAAGACTTTTTAGCATTACTATTTAAAGGAGACATGATCTTATCAGATGTCTTCAGATTAATAAATATAGGTGAACTTGAAAGTACATGAAGAAATCGGAAATCGTAGACTCTGGGGGCCAGCATGATAGTACAGTGGGCAGGGCACTTTTCTTACACATGACTGATGTAGGTTCCATCCTTGGCATCCTTTAAGGTTCCCAGAGCACCACCAGGAGTAATCCTTGATACAGAGTAAGAAATAAGCCCTGAACATTACCTGTGTGGCCCAAAGTCAATAGACAAAAATTAAATAAAAGAGTGAGTTCATTAAGAATTTGGAAAGTAGAGTTTATTTATTCTTCTTCATCTGGCTTACCTTGTTTCACATAATATCTTCTAAATCCATCCATGTTGCTGCAAATTACATATTTTTATCATTTTACTTCTATGTAGTATTCCATGTTGTATATATACCACATTTTCATAATCTGTTGATGGACATCTAGGTTGATTCCAAGTCTTAGCTATTGTATTGAGTGCTGCAATGAAAAGTGGTGTGCATACATCCTTTTGGATAAAATATTTTTTTGTCCTGAGGATAGATACCTAAGAGAGGGAGTTTGGGGTCATGTGGTAGCTCAATTTTGAGTTTATTGAGAGCCCTTCATACTGTTTTCCATTGGACTAGGCAGCATTCCCATCAACAATGAAGGAGAGTTCCTTTTTCACCACATCTGGGCCAACAGAAATTCTTCTTATTTTTGATTTGTGCTTTCCTCACTAGTGTAAGATGATATCTCATTGTTGTCTTGATTTGTATTTCCTTAATGATAAGTGATGATGAACATTCTGTGTCTTCCTACAAACTGAGAAAAGAAAAAATAAGTGGATGGGACCCAGGAACCAAGTGGTCTCAGGAGCATTGAGTGGGGAAAAAAAGGGTCAGATCTAAATACCCAAGCCAAAATTAATGACAATAGAATCAAGAGACCCAAACTATAAGAATCTAAAGATAAAATGGATCTGTTACACTAGTAGTTCAGGGGGCTAAGGGTAGAGGTATGGAATGCATGTGGAGAATTATGGTGGAGGGATGTCAACACTCGTGGGAATGGCCCTAATTGACTGTCACTATATGCCTGAAATACAACTGTGAAAGGCTTATAATTCACAATGGTCTCAATAAAAATATTTAAAAATTAGAGTTTATTAAATAAGGCATTTGTGATTACTGATCAATAATCTTAATTTGAAAACCATGTAATTTGAAAATACAGAAGTATTTTCCTTACAGGTGATATCCTGATAATATTACAGGAAGAAATAAGATCCAGGATTTAGACTCCTTATATGTAAGTCCTAGAACAACTATATCTTAGTAGTGTATTTCAGACAAAGTAACTTTGGTTTCTCTAGCTACAGTTTTCTCAAAAATAAAATGCAGTTGAAAATAGCACCTTTCTCTGGAGATTATTGTCAAGATTAAATGAGAGAATACATAGTACAATTGTTGGAGTAAATAGTGCTTAATAGACATCAATTGCTATTCTTAGTTGGAGAATTAGTATTAGGTGCTAATATGGTTATTCCTCAATAAACTAGGAGTTGATTGAGCTTCCATACAACCCCAAAATTCCACTCCTTGAAATATATACACACACTGAAGAAAAGACTTTGCATTCCTATGTTTATTATAGCTCTATTCAAATTTCAAAAATATGGAAACAACATTAGTGCTCAAGATAAAGATAAAGAACTAGATAAAGAAACTATGGTGCAGGACCAGAGCGATAGCACCATGGTAGGGCAGTTGCCTTGCATGTGGCTGACCCAGGATAGACTGGATTAGACCCCCGGCATGCCACTTGGTCTCTGAGCCTGTCAGGAGTGATTTCTGAGCACAGAATTAGGAGTAATCCCTGAGCACCACTGGGTGTGCCCCAAAAACCAAACCAAACCAAACCAAAACAAAACAAAACAAAACAAGAAATAATGGTATAAGTACACAATGGAATACTACTTGGCTATACAAAAAGATGAAATTAAGCAGTTCTTGGGTATATTTGGAGAATAACATGTTGAGTGTAGTTAGTCAGAGGGATAAGGACAGACACAAAATGATTTCTCTCATATGTGCGATATAAAACATCTTTGTAGGGGAATATCATATGCCCACAGGCAATAGATAACAAAGAACACATAAACTAGGTTTCATTTGGAAGCCTGTCTCTGGGGTAAGGGTAGAGTGGGTAGATAAGATAGATAGGGAAGGGAAAAGTAGAACAATGGTGGAGGAGAAAAGTGACTGCCATACATGCAGGCCAGGAGAACAAAAGGGAAACTAGCCACATAGGTTAAGGGAAGTGAACACTGGCAAAGGGATTGGTGATGAGACATTGTATTCCTAAAAATTAATAATAAATGACTGCAACTGCAATCTAGGGTGATCAAATTTAAAATATAAATTAAAAAATTACATTGACAATTGAGAGAAAAAAATGTGTACTATGGGTCCTTTTGGGAGTTATAAAATTTCATGGGCATAAAAAGGAAGTTTTAATGTTGGGCTTAAAATAACTTTGTTCAGTGCTAGAACAATAACACAGCAGGTAGGGTGGCCAACCCAGGTTAGGCCCCAAGCATTCCATATGGTTCCTTGAGCCTGTGAGGAGTAATTTCTGAGTGCTGACATAGAAGGAACCCTAGCCAGTAAGTGTGGCCCCCCCAAATAGTATATACATATAAGTATCAGATACATAAACATATATTATATATATCAACATATGTGATTGTTTCTGGAATCCTCAAATTAAATTACTATGCATTAGGGAGTCATTTTAAAAATATCAATATAAAATGGTCATTTGGAATTGAAGATATAATATAAGGAATAAGGCACTTCCCTTGCACACATTTGACCCTAGAAAATGCCAGGTGCCAGGTGCCTGGAAAAAGCCAGGATATATAAATAAATAAAAGTTTCAAAAATAAAATGAGCATAGATTAATATATCAGATCCCCTGGTGACATTAATAAACATAGTTTTTAAAATTAGCTAGATGTCAAAGGGCTTTATTATTTTACTTGACATTTTTATTTGGGCTTACTCCTGGCTCTGTGCTTAGCATTCTAGTGTCTAGTGGGGTTCTGGGGTCTAACCTGAATCAATTGCATACCAGGTAAGCATCCTGCCTGCTGTACTATCTCTCTGATCCTTTGTTTAGTGAAAGAAAATTTCCCTAAAGAGATGGGAATAGAAGAGTCCAAGAAGAATCAAAAGTCTAACCTCTGTTATTATATGTTTTCCACTATGTGAGAATGGACTAAAATTAAAAAAGATAAAGTTCTCAACCTAAATACATTTTAAAAAACAAGAAAGTTTTAATTGTCGTATGTTGAATAGTGCTTTTTTTTTTTTGATTTTGGTTTTGGGGCCACATCCAGCTATGCTCAGGGGTTACTCCTGGATCTGCTGCTCTAAAATTGCTCCTGGCAGGCTCAGGGTACCATATGGGATGTCAGAATTCAAACCGCAGTCCATCCTGGGTTGCCCGCTTGCCAGGCAAATGCCCTACTGTAATGCTATCTCTGGCCCCGAATAGTTTATTATTTTTTATAAGAAAAGTGTAAGGATTTTTGGTGGGAGAGTGTTGTGGGAAGCATTTTTTATTCCTTGCTATATTCAGTTAGGCTGAGTGATGGTTCAAATCACTCATCAAGAATAAAGAATGTCATGATGCTCAGGTCCTCTGGTGCTAGGGATAACTTGGCCACTGGAGAATTGCTCAGACTACTCCAGGTCTTTTACACTGGGCTATGCTTGGGTAGCAATGTGGTAGGTTTAGGCCCAAGATAATTTTTAAGAATCAAATATGAGATTTCAAAATTTAAATTAACACCAAAGTGTGCTTTCATTCTCTTTCTCTGACCATGCAATGCTAGGAACAGATGGTATTGTCTGTCCAGTGTTTGTATTTTTTACAAAGATTTTATAACTATTTGGTTCTCTAAATTTTATTTTATATATATATTTTCAGGTTTCATACATTTTGACAGCAGTACCAACTTACAGGGCAAACCCATGTGGGCAACTTAGTCTAGTTCAAAATATTTTAAGTTCTTTAAATATTAGACTCAATGACTCTGCTATGCAAAAGCCAAACTGGAGAGTTGTTTTTCTACAGAAAATCTGCTGCTCATTAATTTCTTTCACATGTAACTAGGACCAGAACACACACACACACACACACACACACACACACACACACACAAGTTTTGTCCTTAATTCTAGCCCTGACATGTTTCATTTAAAGCATTCTAAAATTAGCATTCAAGTAAAATTACCATATAAGTTGTTGTCTCTGCATCTTGGGACCATGTGATTGCTTCTCCCCTAACCAGAATAAATTAGCAATGATGTGAAACTTGAACTTCACCATCACCAATCTCTATTTTTTGGTGTGTGTGGTTGTTGTTATTGAGTAATGTGTGTGAATGTTTTTTCATTTAAAATATAAAATAGGTGTTCCTCCACCCTATTTCCTGAATAAGTCTATGCCAGAAACCTGATCCAAAGACTTTTGGGCAACTGTACGTAAGGGGAAAAAATGATCTTAGAATTCTGGTGGGATACAGTTTTTAGTACTATAGGAATTTTTCTTAAAACATATTGGCAGACTTTAGATGAGTGACACTCTGGGGTAGCAATGGAAGAGGGTAGAATAGGGTGGTGCCTTGGCAAGAATATCTAATTTGTGGCACTCTCTGACTCAGAATATCCACCTCTGGTGAGCAGTCACAGTTTAGCTACACTGCTGGATCCTTTTATTTCAAAAATGATTTTAGGCTTTTAGGTAATTCTCAGATGACTTAGTTATTTTCTTTTAACCAAATTCTAACAAGCTAAATCAGGTAAACAGAGTCTAAAATCATATGATTCAAATGAATAAGTGATTAGTAACCAAACCCCAAAGACTGGCATTTCCTGTGACAGGAATCCATCACTGAATATATATGTGGGGAAATATTTTTAATTTCAATATAAAATAATCAAGGGAAAGAAAATATATTCTTTGGCTTGGAAATAATATTCAGTAGCCTATTTTACAATTATTTGGCTAAATATTTTTTTCTATTGATTTCTTATTGAAGTAGCACTGGTGTAATTTTTAAATTATAAATTTAAGAATGTACATATTTATACATTTTAGGCATCCAAAGTGACACATCACACCAAAGTGCCAATATCTATTCGATCTTCTTTACTCTTTGGTTCCTGTTCTGCAAACCTCCCTTTAGAAATCTAAGTTCTGAAGTAATAATTGAAGTGTTTGATATGATTGGGCCTTTCCTACTATATTGCTTTGCTTCTTTATATATGGGGCTATTTTATAAAAAGTCTATTCAACTAGATAGAATTTGAACTAAGATAGTCAATTACTCATTTTTACCTTTTGTTGCATCATTCTCTTGTATATCCCATGTGGAATACTCAAGAGTAATTCACTGGTGCCACAAGATGCTTTTTAAATGTGGCAAGATACTTTCTAAGACCTGGGATTTCAGGGATGTTCAAATGCTTGATTCTATCCTTAAGAAAATTCACAAGCTACCTAAAGTCATACTTATAATTATCTAATTGTGCCAGATAAACCTTAGAAGGCAGATTCAAGTTATTGGAGGAAAATATAATTTTATAGAGATGGCATTACTGAAATTTAGCCAGTAGAAAGCAATTTGAAGGATTCACAATTAAAAAAGAAGAAGAAGAAGAAGAAGAAGAAGAAGAAGAAGAAGAAGGAGGAGGAGGAGGAGGAGGAGGAGGAGGAGGAGGACGAGGAGGAGGAGGCGGAGGAGGAGGGGGAGGAGGAGGAGGAGGAGGAGGGAGGAGGAGGAGGGAGGAGGAGGAGGGAGGAGGAGGAGGAAGAAGAAGAAGAAGAAGAAGAAGGAGGAGGAGGAGGAGGAGGAGGAGGAGGGGGAGGAGGAGGAGGGAGGAGGAGGAGGAGGAAGAAGAAGAAGAAGAAGAAGAAGAAGAAGAAGAAGAAGAAGAAGAAGAAGAAGAAGAAGAAGAAGAAGAAGAAGAAGAAGAAGAAGAAGAAGAAAGAAGAAGAAGAAGAAGAAAGAAAGAAAAAAAAAGAATCAAGAGATTAAAGTTGGGACCAAATTTTAGATACTCTCAGAAGAATGTTAAGGAATTTGAACTACAAAGAAGCAGAGAATATTTTTACAGTGACAGATACAAATAGGTATTTTTTATGGTTTTTCATATTTGTTTCCTGAAGTGATTTAATTTCATCAAATTTTTATAGACTAGAAAATGTAAGACATTAAAGCAAGGAAGATAACATGAAAGTTTCATCTCCTAGATTTTGGTGCATTTCCTTTTTATGAAAATTCATTATTACTTCTTATCAATAAATATGATTATATGTATCATAAAATAAAAGTGAATTATTGGAATTTGTCATTGACAAAAGAGCATAAATACTAAAAATTGAGTACTCTGATGATTATTTTAAAATTTGAAGAATATGAAAATAAAGGCATTTATCATAATGTCCTAAATAAGTTTTAAATATTTCCATTGAACATTATACTTTAGATATTTAAAATTAGTAAAGATACATTTCTCAGTATTTGAAATGTTTTAGTCACCAGGTTGATTTGGCAACCCCAATAATCATTGAAGTTTTGTTTTATGAGAAGGCATTCCTAGATTTTCCATGAGAAATATCCATTATCAATTTATGACTTTCCAGAGAAGGAAAATATAGACAGTCAAAGAGAACAGACCTAGAAATAAAAGCTAAAATCCTCTAAAAGACCCACAGTAAAGCAAGAATGCACTACTAAGTTTACTAGTCAATGAATATAGATGCACTGATTTTAATCAGAATACAGGAAAACTCAATATTAATGTTTTAAATACTAAGATCTTTCTGGGTTTTTCTCCACATGGATTCTAATGTGCAATAAGAATAATTTTACTGAGCTATTATAAATTAAAATTAATAAAAGTTACAAAAAGTAGTAGGATAATTATAATGCTAAGTATATTAATAAGACTCATTAAAATAATATTACTATAATACCTATAAAATTATATTGCAGGGAAAAATTTATGCACAAAAAAGGAGTTTAAAAAAAAGAAGCTTTCACTTATTTTCTTCTTGTTTTTGTTTTGTTTTGTTTTTGGTCACATCCAGCAGTGCTCAGGGATTACTCCTGGCTCTACACTCAGAAATCGCTCCTGGCAGGCTCGGAGGACCATATGGGATGCCCGGATTCAAACCACCATCCTTCTGCATGCAAGACAAATGCCCTACCTCCATGCTATCTCTCTCTGGCCCCTCTTGTTTTGTTTTGACTACACCTGATAATATCCTTTGGTCTATCTCCCTATCCCAGGAAACTCTTTTTTTTTTTTTTGGTTTTTGGGCCACACCCGGCGATGCTCAGGGGTTACTCCTGGCTGTCTGCTCAGAAATAGCTCCTGGCAGGCACGGGGGACCATGTGGGACACCGGGACTCGAACCAACCACCTTTGGTCCTGGATCGGCTGCTTGCAAGGCAAACACCGCTGTGCTATCTCTCCGGGCCCAGGAAACTCTTTTTTATGAAACTAAATTTCTATCTCAAGCTCCCAGTACGCAATGTGAATATTATATTTACCTTTGTCTTTAAATATTTTTTTCTGGTATTGACTAAAAATATTCAAGTAATACAGAGAAGAAAAGGAAGAAAATATATTCCAAAAAGTTTACTTACTTTCTTACGTGAGTGAAAGAAAATAATTGAATTCCTTACATAAAACCATATATGAGAAGGGGACAAATTGGAGACTACTGATATGGGAAACCAGAGCTAATGTGACTATAATGATAACAGTATAAAGCATTCAATCTCAACCCAGTCCATACTTAGAGCAGTACCATCATTAAATACTACCCAGTAGATATACAGGATCCTATTTAGAACCTACATATTAACTATTAGCTACCAGTTCCTATCCAATAAGCAGAATATATTATTCTTATCAGATACTGGCTATTTAAAGCTCTTTCTATAACTCATAGTCAGCTGTTGTGTTGACTTGTTTGTGGCCTGTACAATCTATATGTGACTACTAATGAAGAAAACGGATTTCAGAGTCTCAACTAACTTAAATCATCCTAAGGGTGAACTCTGGGTATCTGAGATCATGTTGGTGATGTAAAAAGAAAATATCCACTTCCACCTATTCTACTTGTGTCTGTGGAAAACTGTAAATAGACTGAAGTTTTTATTTGAATTGGAAAGAATGAAAACATCCTTTATATTTAAAACAAATAATTACAGTTCTGGGAGGAAGCTTAGTGACCAAAGTACCAGTTTTCAAGTGAGAACTGAAAGTTTTATCTCCAGTGCCAGTTGCAGGCACCCAATATAAATTATCAACTCTAAAAGTTGTGCTTGACTATCTCTACTGCCTGTTATCCCCATGCAGAAGGTCAGCCAAGTGTGATCATGTACCACAATTAAGACAGCGTGAGAGCATGACCAGTCTTGTGCCCTCGGAAGGTACACACGGAGGCACCACAACTAAAGAGTGTTGTGAACACTGTGACCTGGTGTTCTAACACAACAAGTAAGCATGTATTATGAGGCCTGGTTATGACACATAAAAGCAGAGAAAAGGGAAGGGGAGAAAATAACCAGGAAATATAAACTATGCACTAAATCATACAATAACTAGGTTTTATGTTTATTTTATAATATTCTATAACTCATTCTTTCATTGGCTTTCTTGTCCCAAATATACAAACACATGGAGAAGAAACCCCTCTGATAAAATGCACTTCTGTGATCCATTTAGTCCTGGTTCTGAGCTTAAGGTTCACTCCTAGTGGTTCTAGGGGGACAAACAGAGAGTGCCAGGGAATGAATTCAAGTTAACCATGTTCAAGGCAAGTGAATAGTAGCTGTATCATCTCTTGAGACCCTAGAATTTTCTACTTCGTGGTTATCAGTGCTAACTTTATTTTTTTAGCAAAATGGACTTTTATAACTTTATTAATAAAAAGAGCCCAATAAGCTTATTATTAATTAATTATAAAAATAGTCATATTTGTGCAGTATTATAGTAAATAAGGGGTAATTTTTCAGAGAATTCCAAAAAATAAGGAGGAACTTTACAAAAAATTTCTCTAGAAAGTCCTTTCATATATTAACATCAAATTGTGACAAATTAAACTTCTTTAGAACCCTGGAATTAAACAAAGTATTGGAAAAAAATGTAAAACAGCAAGATCTCAGACATTTAACATGTCTAATTTCTATTCTCTTTCATCCCTTGTTCTGTAGTCATTTAAAAACAGTTGACTGCATAACTTTAGTAACTATCTTAATTTTACAACTATAGTAGTTATTCAGGAAAAACAAAACAAATTTGTTACTCCCTTTCCTAATCTCCATCTTAAAATAGCAACTTCCTGGAAAATATTTTCAAGATTTATCTTCATTTGACTTAACTCAATGTTATTTTGTGAAAGCAGACTTAACCAAAAGATATTTACTGAAAATATCAATGATCATTGTTTAAAGCCATAGTAGTTCGAGGTAGTAACAAGAGGCTAGCCAAATCATAAAAGGAAACACTGAAAAATAAAGATGTCTGTAGAAAACTATGAAAATTTTCTACATGTTCCTAAGATTCTAGAGGGACAAATGTACAAATCTGTATGCATGTCTAACCATGTATATGAAGAAAGAACTGAAAAGACCTTACTTAGTCTTTTAGTTCAGGTTGACCAAAAAAGCTCTATAAAAATAAGGTAGTGATGGTTAAAATAGAATTGTCAATTGCCTGATGAATCATTGACGATGTATCCTAACATACAGAAAGCTTTTCAACAAAGGCTTAAAGACTTACTGGTTAAAAGTACTGAAATCATTAAATTAATCAAGCAGGTATTTCATTAGTTTATGTACATATGTATACAAATATATGTGTATATAACTCACTCAACAATTATACACATGGTAACAGCATCAGTAGTAGTCAGTGATAATAGCAAACTATAAAAACAAAAAATTTGATGCCCAGAATTACTTTCAATATCTTAAATAAAGCCAGAGAGATAGCACTGTGGTAGGTAATTTGCTTTGCATGCAGCTGACCCAGGACAGACCTGGGTTCGATTCCCAGCATCTCATTTGGTTCCCTGGGCCTGCCAGGAGCGAGTTCTAAGCACAGAACCAGGAGTAATCACCAAGTACCATTGGTGTGTACCATTGGTGTGGACCAAAAACAAACAAACAAAAATCAATATCTTAAATATTTCATTTTAACAGCACCACCACCACCACCACCAAACATGGATAACAAATGGAAATTATAGCTTAAATACAGGGAAAAAGCAACAAGAGAGACTGTACCCTAGCAATCTTAGATTGGATGTTTTAGAAAAAAAAAACATTAAAAAAAATTAAATTAAATGTATAATAAATACATTCAAAGAACTAAAAGCTTTATTTAAATAACTGAAATGGTGGGAAAATGTATCACCAAATATAGGACATCAGTGGATAATAATAATTAAAAAATTATGAAATCATAGTATATTTCCAAAATAAAAAATATTAGAACATTCAAAAATAGATTTTTTAAAATATTTTATTTGTTTGTTTTTGGCCACATCCGGTGATGCTGAGGGGTTACTCCTGGCTATGTGCTCAGAAATAGCTCCTGGTTTGGGGGATCATATGGGACACTGGGAATCGAACTGAGGTCCATCTTGGGTCAGCTGCGTGCAAGGCAAACACCTTACCACTGCGCTATCGCTCCAACCCCACAAAAACAGATTTTTAACTGGCAGAAAGAATCAGAGAATTGTAAGATATAACACAGTTGAAGGCAATGAAAAAAAAAAAAAAGAAAAAAAGAGAGAACTCAAATATATAAGGACACCATTTAGTATAACAAAATGCATCATGGAATTACCAGAAACAGGACAAATGGAGCTAGAAAACACATCTGAGAAAAAATATTCACCTAAATTTTTCAAAGTAAGTGAAAAACATTGATTATATTTTACTAGAGGTATATTCAACAAGAAGCAATATTGCAGAGACCCAAAACTTCACTCATCATTGTCAAGTGGCTGAGTGGCAAAGAGCAAGAGAAAATAACTAAAACAGTATAGAAAAGTGTGACTCATGTAGCTGAGAGTCTTAATAATAATTCGTGACTTTTCTTCAGTAAAGTTCTTCATGGGAAGATCAGAATAAAGTTAATTGGCTTTCAAGAGAAAATACTGTTAATTATCTTCAGCAACAGTGGACATCCCCCACATTAAAAAATGCTGAGTTATGTCTGTCATTGTTACCATACCTTCCCTATAAGAACTAATAAAAGGTAGATGGAGGGAGAGTAGGGCCACTTGGATGCATGCGACTGACTCAGTTTTTAATTCTTGGTCTGCCATATGCCCCCCCCCAAAAGCACCAGAACTGGTCCCTCAGAGTAGAATCAGGAGTAAACTCTAAGCACCACCAGGTGTGGCCCTAAAACTAAAAATAAAATAATCATAAAGAGTTAATGGGTTTGAAATTAATATACTTGAACATAAAAAATTAATGCCAGTATAGATAACTATATAAGTGACTTTTAAAAAGTAAATTATTTTGTTTCTATTTTAAAATGTTTTAAGGTTGGGGCAATGGGTAAAAAGTGATTAAAATAACTACATAGAGCCATCATAATGAAATTGATGGTCTTATAATTAATAAGATATCCTATCTTCATTTGTTTATTTTTCTTTTGGAACCACACCCAGCAGTACTGGTGTGGTAAGGAATAACTCCTGGTAGGTTCAGGGACCATATGGAGTAATGGGAATCAAACCCGATTTAGCCGATTGTAAGGTAAATATCCTACCCGCTGAGCTCTCACCCTGGCCCCAGATATCCTAGCTTCTTAAGCTGTGGGTTTCAAATATGCATGGGCTCTCATAACCTTAACATTTTTATCTAAAATATTTTATTATTATTATTTTGGTTTTGACACTATATCAAGGAATGCTCAGAGCTTACTCCTAGTTCTGCAAAGAAATCACTCCTGTCAGGGTTTGGAGACCATATGTGATACTGGGAATCAAACCTAGATCAGCCACATGTAAAGCAAACACCCTATCTGCTATAGTATCTTTCCATTCTAAATGTGTTTATTATTACCAGTAAATATGTTATTTTTGTACCTAAGTCTTATATCTATATATCCAGGTTCTTGCAAAAATATTAATGGTGAAAATTTATTGCAAATATAAAATGTTTAAGAAGTACTTATATATGAATTTTATAAATCCATGTAATTTTATTGCAGTATAATATTAGCACAAAAAAGGGAGGAAATCAGAATATATTGGGACAAAGTTCTATATTCTATTGAAAGTAATATCCAATTAGATGAGCAAAAATGAAGATTTAATTGTTGTAATGCTGAAGAAAATAGGTGAAAATAAATAAAATAGCTAGAAAGTGTAAAATAATGGAAACTTACTATTACATACTATAAATATATCTTTAGTGAAGAAGATTGCTGTAATGAAATAAAGTACTTTTCCTTGGATTATATGTAAAAGTTGTAATAATGGACTAGAAACCTAAAAGTAATAGCTAATCATAGGATACTTAGTTTAAATATAGTAATAAAGCTTCATTTATTAAAAATAATTTCTTAGATACAACACTAAGAACAGAAGTAATAAAATATAGGTCAATTTGGGCTGGAGAAAATAGAACCAATATGTTTGGATTAGGTTTTAGGCTAGGAATATGTCCAATAAAGTTCTGATTCTTGGCACCATATGGTTCCATCTACATTCCTGGTGCAGCTTAGGACACTTGTTATTCATTTAGTAGACCAAAGCTTGTCCTCAGTATATTGTATAATCCCAGGAGGGAGTACTGCCTGTAGAGTCCGCTGAGGGCAGAAACAGGAGTAAGACCTGAACATTGTTGGGTATTGCCCCAAAACAAAAACCAAAGCAAAAAATGTAAAATGGTAGAGCCAGTTTAGAAAATAGACAATTCTTTAAAAAATGACTTAAAAATAGAAAACATATGACTCAGCATTGCTGTGTACAACACTGTATTTTGTTTATATAAAATATATTTTTCTGTTTCTGTAGATTCTGTTGTATGTGGATCCTGGATATTTAAAATGAAATGCTATGTTAATTTTGAATATTATATGTGTTACCAAGAAAACTGAAAATAAATATTCATATAAAATTTATATACCAGAGCCAGAGAGCCCAGTGGAAGGGCATTTGCCTTGCATGCAGCTGTGGTTCGAATCTCAACATCCCATATGGTCACCTTAGCTTGCCAGGAGCGATTTCTGAGTGCAGATCCAGGTGTAATCCCTGAGCCCCCCAAAGTGTGACCCAAAAACCAAAAAAAAAAAAGAAAAAAAGAAAAGAAAATACACACCAAAACTTAAACTTATATTAACCAGAATAGCCAAACCATAAAAACAATTCTAATGGTTATCAATTGATAAACCTAGTGTGATCATATATTAGACTTTTGTTTGGTAATAAAAAGTAATTACATATCAAAAATAAAAATATTGGGTAAAGCATGCTAACATGCCACATGAAAGAAGTTAGAAAGGATATACAAGGCTGCAAACTGTGAGTTTATAATGATGTGAAAAATCCAGAACAGGCATATTCATAAAGAAAACAGATGTGTGGTTGACAGAGAATGGAAGGATAGAGTAATTGAGAAAGACTAATAATATGTAATGAGATTTTTTTAAGGGTGATGAAATGTTCTAAAATTAGTTAGTGGTGAGAGTTGCACAATTCAGTGATTATACTAAAAACCACAAAAACTGTCTACTTTAAAAGGATTAATTTTGTTATTTTAATAAAGCTATTATTTTAAAAAATATTCTGTTAATAAACTGTTTGGGTAAATAGATACCAAGAGGTATGGATTACATGCACAGTAGTAGAATAAATAATACATTTTTCTTCTTTAATTTTTTTCTCCTACTTCCTCGTCCTTTTAAATCGTGTCATCACGCCATCAGCTCCAGTTTGTTGACCACCGTAGCATTGTTAGTACCACTTCCACAGATCTTCCAGCCACCGGTCTGAGGTTGCGACTTTGTGCCGGCCTGCCATGTTGACCTCCTCTTTAGATTTTGACTAAAGCATTTAAAGTATGAGTTTACACTGGTGATTCAGGATAGTCAGCAATTCACTGTTACCCTGCTTTCAAGTTAATTGTAAAGAGGTTACATATAAAAGATTCTGCAGCAATTTGGCTACTTTGCATACAGAACAAATGAAAAGAAACTTTTTTTTTTGTTTTCAAGCTGATGTATCTAAAACTAAGAATGTGAAATATGACAATGGCAATGATTAAGAACTAGAAAAAAAACAAAGCACTTCAAAATAAATACCATTCTTTTGAAAGCCTTATAGTTGATCGAATCAATAATATTTATTAATTAGAAAAAAAGTGTTAAACAATATACAATTCACCCAGGATATTTGTATTTATCATCATATTTTAAGACATTTAATTAAAATAGGTAAATAAAGGTTTGAAGCATATTCAGTGGGTAAGAACTCAGGTCAGCATGAGACCATCAGCAAAGTGTGATTTCAAAAAAAAAGTTCTTTTCATCACTTTCAGTCTTGTCACTGAATGTATCCTAATACAGTTGGAGGTCTTCTAAGTGCAAAAAAAAATTTAAAAAAAAAGTGTAATAGGACTCAAATATGACATGCAATTTTTAGTTGTCTCAGTTAACTCTAGTTATTTTATTTGAGGGCTTATATTAAGCCTCATGTATAAAGAAAGCAATGAGATAGAATTGAAAAAGGAGAAACAAAAAAAGGAATAGGTGTTTTGGGGGAATGACGACTTATTTATAACTGGGGGAAAAAGGATTGTGTTTTAGTAAAAGAATAATGAAGTCAGTGAGTCTGGTTATTTCCTCAAATTTAAAACCCATGTATAGGCCTGAGTATGCACACACACACACACACACACACACACACACACACACACACACACACCACATATGCACATTCTACGGTGTAGGAACACTGGTCTATGAGGAAATACAGGCTGACTTTTGTTTTCCTTTTTGTCTTTACAGCTTTATAGGCTTCTACGTGATTCTATCATCATTTTTTTTGCAGACTTAGTTGCCTCCAAATTTAAGAGGAGTTGTGACACACCATCAAGTTCCCTCGGGGGTGGGGGGAAATCTTAGTACTATTTGCATTACATTTTGTAATATCAAGAATTACTCCATTTGATACTAAATTTGAATTTCTTGATTTCTTCACTTGAAGAAAGGCTTAAGTACTTAAGTATTTTATTTCAAATGAAATATTTAAAACTTCTGAACCGCACAATAAAGAGGACTTTTCAAGACAAAAATGTTAGACTAGAGTTTTTTTGTTGTTGCTTTTGATTGTTTTGGCCACACTTAGCAGGACTCACTACCTACCCCTGGCTCTGTTCTCAGGCATCACTTTGGTAAGGGCTCTCCAAACTATATTGGATTCCTGGGATGCAACCCTGGTTGACCCTGTGTATTTCTCTGGACCTTTAGTCTTTTTTATTTATATATGTATTAATGTGTTTATTTACTTAATTGTTTATTTGTTTCTTTAGGATTTGGGCCCACATCTTGTGGTGCTCAGGTGTTACTCCTACATCTTAAAATTACTCCTGGTACACTTCAGGGGACTACATAAGATACCGGGCAGTGAAACCCATGTCTGACTCTTACAAGGAAAACGCCCTGCTGTATTGTTGTACTATTGTTCAGCCCTGAAGGTTTTTTGTGTTTTTTTTTTTTCATTTTTAAATCTTCTGCTAAGCTGATATTTTAATTCGTGTCTGTTTGTAGTAAATATACACAAAACATTAGAATAAATCTCTAGGACACATCTGTTTCCTGTTCATTGTGCACATCATGTTAACCTTTTGAAATGAAAAGTGGCACTTCAAAACTCCAAGAAATGACAATAGCAGCAGAGATGATGTTTTTGGATCTTGCTGGTATGTGGTAACTGGTTTCCTCAAAAGATTTTTATAAGGTAAGTCAAATATTAGAATATATTCTGTTAGGAAAGAAACAGTGAAGTTATATGGTTTTCCAATAGCAATAAATAGAGATTCAACAAAGAATTAAGCCAATTAAAAGAAATGCTTACATTTTTTATATATCCAGCATACTTTAATTCATTGTATAATATAAAATGATACCTATATGTGTGCAATGCATTTTTATTCTTCTAAATAGCACAGATGGTTGAAGCACCAGGCAAATTTTCTACATAAATGGGTACTTAACTTTAAAATAATCTTACATTTATGGCAGATTATCTACTTCTTATTTGAAAAAAAAAATAAAACTTGCTCTGTACTATAATTTGCCAAAATAAGAAATCCTGACATAGATATTATACACAAAGTTCTTTTAAGAAACTATTAAAATTCAGGGGCAGGGAGATAACATGGAGATAGGGTGTTTGCCTTGCATGCAGAAGGACAGTGGTTCAACTCCTGGCATCCCATATGGAGCAATTTCTGAGCATAGAGCCAGGACTAACCCCTGAGTGTTGCTGGGTGTGACTCAAAAAGACAAAAACAAAAACGAAAAAAAAAAGATGTTAAAATTCAGAACACTTGGATAGAATAGCAAGCCTCACTTTCCTTTCCTTGAGGTAGACTCTAATAATGTAGGGAATGTATCTGCTTTGTACCTGGACAACCTGGCTTGATCTTCATGCACCACCCATATGGTCCTTAGCTCTATTGGGATTGATACCTGAGCATAAATCCAGGGGTAAGGTCCAAATATGGCAAAAAAATGTGGCAAAAAAATTTAACATATAATATTACATATAAATATGTAAAGTTACATATGTTAAAGCTATTGTCTTTCTTCCTCCTCTACTACTACTTCAAGATAAGGTGTCTAAAATATTAGAGGTGTTTTTTGGTATAGGAGGTGTTAGACCACCTTCTATAACTGTGTTAAAGGCTACTCCTGGCTCTGAGCTCAGGGATCACTTTCACTGCTTTGTCATAAGCAGTACTGAGGATAACACTGAGGTCAGCTGTTTGCAAGTGCCTTAAACCCTTGCTTTCTCTATAGTTCATTCTTTGGTTTATTTCTACAGAAAGCAAAGAACCCTCATTTGTAGGAAGGTATCTTTGATCATAAATATAAACGTGTTTGCATATGCATATTTGTATGTATGTATAATACATATATTTTATGTGGATTTTTATCTTATTTTGTCAGACTGATTCAGCAAATAATAAAGTTACAACCAGCTGGGAATTTGAACAAAAAGGAACTTTTTAACAGAGATTAGAAGTTAGCGTGAAATAAATCAAGACAATATTGGGTCATGAGCTACTTTGTTTATGAGTCTTCAGAGCACAAAATAAAGACTTTGAATCAGAGTTTATCTTGGGCAAGAGGCAACATCTTTTTCATTTTTCTGCTTTTCACTATCCTGCCATAGGCTCAGTAGACTTTGGCCTATCTCTACATGAGGACATACACATTGCCATCCACAGAGGTGAATTTCCTCTGAGATGATCAAAGTGAAACAAGGTGGAGTATATATGAATTTCCTCTGAGATGAACAAAGTGAAACAAGGTGGAGTATATCTGGCAGATAGAGAATAACCAATTCCTCCACCTTCAGTACTTCTTTTCCTTAGTTTTGCAGCCTGTTTTACTAGGTGGATCTTTCACAGGTTTGATCTTGAATTTATGTAAATATTCCCCGCCCTCAAAGAGAAACTGTTCATTAATCTATGGGACCACATGAGGAAAGTAAGCAAGATACCTTAGCCTTAACCCTGCTCTCAAACCTTCGATCTTATTATTGACAGTGATGTTTAGAAGTGATGAGTCTTTTCTAATAATTTTTTAAATTTTAGGCTCTTTTTGAGCCAGAGTGAATTCATAAGAATTATAGATATGGAGACTGTAGTGATAGTTCGAAGGGTAGGGTGCTTGCTTTGCATATGCCTTACCCTTCTCAGCATCCCATAAGGTCCCCTAAGCACCTCCAGGAGTAATTCCATAGTATAGAGCCAAAAGTAAGTCCTGGAAACTATTGAATGTGATCCCTAAACCAAACTAAAAATAAATAAAAGAATCAGAGCTGATTTTGGAGGTGAATTCTTAGAAATTCTTATGCAGAGAAGGTTTTTATTTACTCGAAGAGATTACCATACTCTCTACCATGGTTCTTTTAGGTTTTGATTATCATATTGTTCAGACCTCAAAACTGGTAGCAGGGGCTGGAGAGATAGTAAAGCGTATCCGATCCTGAGTATTGCCAGGAGTGATTCCTGAGTGCAGTCAGGAGTAATCTCTGAACATTGCTGGGTGTGGCAGCCAAAACAAAACAAAAACAAAAACCTGAAATCCTCTCCTCATTTGTGACCTGGAACTAGTTCTGATCAAGGTAATAGCATGTATATTCCCACCAGACATTCTCTAGTCTAGAAGAATCCTTGTTCATAAAACAAACAAGCACCACCAACAACAATAAAACCAAAAAAATCCTTCTATAAAATGGAACATGTTTCAGCATTCAAAGTTTAACATTTAACCTTAGGAAACTCCATATACAGATCATATATACTCCTCAATATACTGACAAAAAAAAAAGCATCTGAAAATAACTTTCCTATATTACATTGTGTGCTGCTCTGGATTTCATTTTAGAAAGGAAGATGTCTTGCCAAAAGGCTCTGGGATTGTTCTTCAAATACATCTGTTATCATGTAAATATAGATGAACTTGATTATGATTGGATATTATTAATTAACGAACCTTATTTTTCCTTTTTTTAAATTTGTTTTGTTTTTGGACCATACTAGGAAAATTACTCCTAGTCAGTCTTGGAGGACCATATGGGATACTGAAGATTGAATCTGGGTGAGCTACAAGCCAGACACTATACTAAAGCTCTGACCATATTATTTTTCCATGTACTAATGGATGTTAAAATATACATTTTTTAGGACACTAGTGAGACTACTAAGAAATGCTCAGTGGGACCAATAACCAGAAAATTTGGCAATTCTTTAAAAACAAAAACAAAAATGGAACAGGTAAGATCAGTACAAGGGCCTGAGATTTCGTTGCTTCTAGTCTTAATCACCAGGAATCATCAAAGCCTCAGGGGCCTCCAGGGCTGCACCAAGTGCACCATGTGGGTCCAGCTACTGATCTGGGGTAAGTTTCATGGAGGGATTTGCCTTTACCTTTGTACTAGCTCTTTGGCCCCAGGTTTACAAAATATTAATTGAAACCCTTTTGTCCTTAAATTAGAAATTTGTATCATTTGATTCCTCTGAGGCTCTCTCATAGTTGGAGCTGGGCTTAAAATAGAAGTATTTAAAGTGAGATTGGGGCTTCATATAAATGAGAATTTTTGTAGTTTAGCAGGGAACTCAGGAAGGTCTGTAGGGATCAGTGCTCCCTCTGGACCACACTGGCTCTGAAAACACAAAACAAACTAGAGGGGTTATAAAATGCTCACATGTAGGAATAGGAATCTAGAGTGTTTATTTCAGTAGTGAAAAATCTGGCAGATGAGAAAAATACAAAGAATTGCTTTCATTTTGTTTGAGTGAGGCTGATAAGAAATTGACTAGAAAAGTCAGTGTCAGAAGCAGAAGGGTTCTGGAATAGGTAGTGACTGGAGGTACAAGGATTTTATTAAAATTTAAGTTTGTGAGTGCAAATTAAAGTCTATATTTATACAATTAATTATATACATGGAGATAAGTAGATATATTTTTAAAAATTATCTTAAGATGTGTCAGTCTGTTAAAAATGGTCATTATTATTCAGGAATGTATGTCTTTGGAATTTAACAAATATAAGCTGTGTTTTGATTTTGTGATTCAGTGGTTTAACAAATACAAAGTTGTTACCATATGAGAAACATTGCAAGCCACTTTTAAAATATTTGTCACTTAATGTAATTTTCCCTAGTCTAAAACCTGCAATTGGATGAATTCATGCTGGTATGTGTGATAGATATTTCTACATAAAAAGGAAATAATTATCAATGTGTTTTATAAAGATAACTTCCCCAGAAATAAAAGCCATGACCTGCTGAAAAGTTTGGGACAACTACATAGCAGTACAAAAGTAAGCCTTGTAAACAGGCCTATCTGGAAGTTTGTTATACAAGGTCCTCCACCCATTTTCCTGTCACACAGGATGCAATGACTTTTGTTGAAAAGCAGTATGACTCTAAATAACTGGAAGTCACTGAATATATTGCTTACTATTTGAACCACTATTTAGAGCTATATTTACATGAAACCAGATACCTTTAACAGAATGCATCAATGTCCAATTAAAGAATAAAGCAAGATTTGTTATAAAATATTTCTGGCATATCAAGAATAGATGTATTAATTGAAACTCTGATGTAAAGATTAGGTATATATTCAATCACTTTGTATGAGTTTAAATTAAGACTCAGGATCCTACCTCACTTAATAATTACCTCTTAATATAAATCCTGTTAGATTGAACTGCTATTTAACAATGGAAGTACTTCATAAATAGATGATTTAGTGGGGGTTCAAGATTAAATTTAACATAATAGCTTACTTGAGTTATATTGTATCATTTTATTTTTGAAATCAAGCTTTGATAAGCTATTTTTAATGTACCAACTGAATTCTAAATTATAATTGAGTTTTGCTTTTGAGACAAAAAGATAAAAGAAATGCTTAACTATAAGATTCTCCCATCGGTCTTTACACAGTTTGCAATTGTTTAAGTCAGGCTTTGCTATTATTTTTTAAGTTTGCTTTGTTTTAGGATCATATGTGACCTGACCATGTTCAGGCCTAAATCCTGGCTCTGCATTTAGGATTTATTCTTGGAGAGATCAGAGTACCTACCTTATGGAATGTACAAGGCAAAAACAAAAACAAAAACAAAAAAAAAAACACCTTACTGTACTATCTCTCTGGTCCCCTGGATTTGGTCAGATTTAAGTTAATTTAACTTAGTGAACTTACTTAAGCTATGTCCACTGAACATTATGAACACTTTTCTGCTATTTAAGGTCTCTCAATTAAGAATATATATGCAAAAAGAAATTCTTTAAAATCTATGTGCTCTATACCAAGTCATTCTTATTTGTTAGAGGATAAGTAATAAGTAATAGTAAATAAATAAATATGCATGTCACATTGAAATAAGTATTACCAGGGCCGGCGTGGTGGCGCTAGAGGTAAGGTGTCTGCCTTGCCAGCACTAGCCTAGGATGGACCACGGTTCCATCCCCCGGTGTCCCGTATGATCCCCCCAAGCCAGGAGCAACTTCTGAGCGCATAGCCAGGAGTAACCCCTGAGCGTCACCGGGTGTGGCCCAAAAACCAAAAAAAAAAAAAAAAAAAGTATTACCTAGGATATGAGTGATTTGATGGCAACTAGCATTTGGATCATCAGAAAAGATCCATTTTAGAAAATAATATTTAATTTGTCCTTTAAATGACAAGAAGCCAACATTGTAAAGTTTATATTTCCACTTAAGATTATATAAAAAGCAAAATCAAGATTGAACTTCAGCAATAAAATATCTTAATACTACAAGTTTCATCTCACCCAATCCTACATTAATGTCCATGACTTTTTTAAGAAGAATTATAAATATCTATGAAACAAATATGACATTGGAAAATATATTCAGAGTAAATTGGCTTAAAGAAGCATATATATGTATATATATACATGCACAGATAAGAATATGCATGCATATGTGAAATCAACTATGACAAAACTATATGAAGAGGATTAGGAAAAAGTATAACATGAAAAGAACAAAAATTAAACAAATTTACTTTTATATCTTGTTACTTTACCTACTGGGTCTACATATATTAGTACAAGAACTTGTTTGGAAGCATATACAACCTTTGTTAAGGACAAAAGAGAACTATACAATGAGGATTATGAAGCATAACTTTAAAAGATCTAAATAGATATGTGTATCTAGGTGCTAAGCATTTTTTAAATAAGAGGAATAGGTGATAACAGTTTTAAACATCCCAACTACCTTCACAATAGAATTTTTTCAGTATAAAGGACTAGTGCAAAAAAGCACAGCTTCTTTCTCAAGCTGTGGCTTCTTTATCCTTTACTTACGTCAAATATGGAGTCTTAAGATTCCTTAGAAATTGTTCATTTTGGTGTTGCATCTAAATAACTCTTTATGATTAGAAAAAATAAATAACATCACAAAATTAATTCATTTAATAGAAAGTCTGAGATTCAAGTAAGAAAAAAATCTCTGAAACACAACCAGTTTTTAATTTCGTAGTTGATAAAGATAAGTAGATAAAGGTAAGTGTAAGAGTAAACACTCAACCCAGTTCAGTTCAACAAAATTTTCTTAGAAATGTGTCAAAAGTGACACCTAAAACATGAAACCTGAGAAATGCATCTGCAAATAATGAAGACAGATAAATCTAAATTTAATATAGTTTTTCTTTGTTCATAATCTTTATATAACTATAATTAATCACAACATTCTTTAAATGTTTTTTATTTAAACTATTTAAAGAATGATTTACTGACTCTTAGGGCTTGAAAAACAAATAATTTTACTAGTATTTTTTTGGTCATTCTCTAGTTTCAATATTACTTATAATATAGAAATTGGTACAGGTAGATATTACAAAGTCAGGCTTTGCTATTATATTATATATTATATATTATATATATTATAGATATTGGCCCTTTTTAAGGATATAATTAACAAACTTTATACAACAAATTATTTGCAACTACTGATGTGAGAGTAACAAGTTTTTTCCCTTCCCTTCCCTTCCCTTCCCTTCCCTTCCCTTCCCTTCCCTTCCCTTCCCTTCCCTTCCCTTCCCTTCCCTTCCCTTCCCTTCCCTTCCCTTCCCTTCCCTTCCCTTCCCTTCCCTTCCCTTCCCTTCCCTTCCCTTCCCTTCCCTTCCCTTCCTTCCCTTCCCTTCCCTTCCCTTCTTCCCTTCCCTTCCCTTCCCTTCCCTTCCCTTTCCTTCCCTCCTTCCCTTCCCTTCCTTCCCTTCCCTTCCCTTCCCTTCCCTTCCCTTCCCTTCCCTTCCCTTCCCTTCCCTTCCCTTCCCTTCCCTTCCCTTCCCTTCCCTTCCCTTCCCTTCCCTTCCTTCCCTTCCCTTCCCTTCCCTTCCCTTCCCTTCCCTTCCCTTCCCTTCCCTTCCCTTCCCTTCCTTCCCTTCCCTTCCCTTCCCTTCCCTTCCCTTCCCTTCCCTTCCCTTCCCTTCCCTTCCCTTCCCTTCCCTTCCCTTCCTTCCCTTCCCTTCCCTTCCCTTCCCTTCCCTTCCCTTCCCTTCCCTTCCCTCCTCCTTCCCTTCCCTTCCCTTCCCTTCCCTTCCCTTCCCTTCCCTTCCCTTCCCTTCCCTTCCCTTCCCTTCCTTTCCCTTCCCTTCCCTTCCCTTCCCTTCCTTCTTCCCTTCCCTTCCCTTCCCTTCCCTTCCTTCCCTTCCCTTCCCTTCCCTTCCCTTCCCTTCCCTTCCCTTCCCTTCCCTTCCCTTCCCTTCCCCCCTTCCTTCCTCCCTTCCCTTCCCTTCCCTTCCCTTCCCTTCCCTTCCCTTCCCTTCCCTTCCTTCCCTTCCCTTCCCTTCCCTTCCCTTCCCTTCCCTTCCCTTCCCTTCCTTCCCTTCCCTTCCCTTCCCTTCCCTTCCCTTCCCTTCCCTTCCCTTCCCTTCCCTTCCCTTCCCTTCCTTCCCTTCCCTTTTCTTTTCTTTTCTTTTTCTTTTTCTTTTCTTTTCTTTTCTTTTTCTTTTTCTTTTCTTTTTTGGTTTTTGGGTCACACCGAGCAGTGCTCTACCGCCTAGCTCTACCGTCAGAAATCGCCCCTGGCAGGCTCACGGGACCCTATGGGATGCAGAGATTCAAACCACCATCCTTCTGCATGCAAGGCAAACACCCTACCTTCATGCTATCTCTCCAGACCCAAGAACAGTTTCTTTTAATTAAGCACAGATAATTATTGATGATTAAAGTCTACTTTTTTTTTTCCGGCTACACCCGTTTGATGCTCAGGGGTTACTCCTAGCTAAACGCTCAGGAATCGCCCTTGGCTTGCGGAGACCATACGGGAGCTTGCGGGGACCATATGGGATGCGGGGGACCAAACCGCGGTCCTTCCTTGGCTAGAGCTTGCAAGGCAGACACACCTTACCTCTAGCGCCACCTCGCCGGCCCCTAAAGTCTACTTTTTTTTTTTTTTTTAGCAATTTAAAATGTTTTCTTTTTTTTTTTAATTTTTATTTTGATCATAGTGGTTTACATAGTGTTGACAATAATATTTTAGGTACATATTTACATAAAATCAGGGGGGATTCCCATCACCAAATTGTTTTAACATGTAGAATCAATGCATTCAAAAGGAAACTGGTAGAATATCTATGCTGTGACTTACAAGGCAAATGTTACAAGGGATTTCATTAGGTCACTTCTTGAAGTTTGGACCAAATGTCTTAAAAAGTTCAGAAAATAGAAATGTCAACCCGCATTGACTCATTTTCATTCTGAGAGTATCAATTTTTTGAGTCATGTCTGGAGATGTTCAGGGGTTATTATAGCATTGACTCAAGAATTACTACAAGCAGTAGTAGAGGGACCATATAGAATGCTGGGGATCCAAACTGGTTTGGCCACATGTAAAGCAAGTGCACTACCCACTCTACCCATTGTAATATCAAATAAAGCCCACAGCTCAGAGAGTCTTCACTGGTTTCAAAGTTAATTTCCTTTTCTTAAAAAAAAAAAAAAAGAACCAATCTGTAGTTAAGATATCATGTTTGCAATAGTGCTAATGGCCTCAGATACAGTTAGCATTGTTACAACCACCAAAGTAATTATCTAAAATTGTCCTTTGCTGATACAAGTCCACCTCTTAATTTCACAGTACTCCTTTTCCCTCATCTTACTCAATAATCATAGTTTGCAATTCAGAGTCAAAGTCTTGACATTGTTCTTTATAGCTCTTTTACTTGTTTTGTTACTATATGCATCGCAGAAGAAAGAGATAATTCTGTTTGTTCTTATCCCTTTATCTAACTTGCTTAACATGATTTCCTCTAGTTCTGTATTGGTTGTTATGATTTTCAAGATTCTTTTCTTTGGAGCTACATAGTATTCCATTGGATATATATATATATATATATATATATATATATATATATATATATATATATATATATGTTGCAAGTCAGCCCCTGAAGAGGTTGACGATAGAGGGATGAAGGATGAGGTCTTTCCCCTCCAGCTCGGAGCACACGTCTGACATCCTGTCCAGTTGCTCTACCGACTGAGCGTATACACACACACACACACACACACACACACACACACACATATGATGACTTATTTGTCAATTTATCTGTCATTGATCATTAGGGTTTATTTGGGTTTTGGAGTCCATTTAAAATATCTTATTATCCATAGAACTTCAAGAAGTAAAATGACATTCTAGAAATTAAAAAAGATATTACTTAAACTGGGTCCAGTAATTAGGAGAAAAAAAGAAATCATAAATATGGAAAGTAAATTGTTAAGGATGCTTATAAAATGAGAGTTAAATATGATTTAAAATAGAATCAGGACAAAAAAGTAATTAATAAATATGGGAAAATGTATCAGATTATAATAGGACTCAGAATGGGCTCAAGAAACAATATACTGTATTTTTTGGCATATAAGATGGTTGGGCATATAAGACGATCCACTACTTTGCCTGTTAAACTATAGGGTTTGGGCTATATTCACCATATATGACTACCTAAACCCTCATATAAGACCACCCACGAGTTTTAAGAAGTTTTTCATGGGTTAAAAAGTCGTCTTATATGCCGGAAAATATGGTAAATAGTTTGGGATTCTTAGAAGAGCACAGTTATATGCCAGATAAATGGTTTTAAAAATAGTTGTTTCTTTAAAAAAAAAAACAAAACTTTCTTTATATGTTTATTTGTTGGTTTTTGGGCCACACTCGGCAACATCAGGGGAGTCTCCTGGCTCTGTACTCAGAAATCGCACCTCAGGGGCAGAGAGATAACATGGAGGTAGGGTGCTTGCCTTGCATGCAGAAGGTCCGTGATTCAAATCCCGCATCCCATATGGTCCCCCGAGGCTGCCAGGAGTGATTTCTGAGCATAAAGCCAGGAGTAATCTCTGAGTGCTGCTGGGTGTGACCCAAAAACCAAATAAAAGAAAAAAAAAAAAAAGAAATCACACCTGGCAGGCTCCGGAGAACCATACGGGATGGTAGAAATCAAAATGGGCCCTTCATGGGTTGGCTGCATGCAAGGCAAACGCCCCACCGCCATGCTATCTCTCTGGCCCCCAAAATAGTTTTTTTCTGACTACTGTTACAATCAAATAGTTTGTAGGCAAAGTTGTTTTAACAGTTGTTTATTTTAGATTCTCTAGCATTTTATAAAGTGATTTGTGTAGGTTATTAAAAAGTACTGCCATAAAAGATTTCATTTCCAAACACTTCTATTTTGCTTCTTTCCAATTTATTTATATATTCATTTATTTATATTTCTTAAATCACACCCAGAACTGTACAGGATACCTCCTGATTCTGTGCTTCAGGATCATTACTGGCTGTGCTCAGGGTCTGTTAGTGTTGCTGGAGACTGAATTGAAGATGTTTGCCTGTATAAAAAGTACTTCCACCCCTAACTCTCATTCTGCTTCTCTTCCATTTTTTTTTAAAAACAAGAGTCACACCCATTGATGCTCAAAGAACTTACTGGTATTTCTGGGAATTACGTGGTGCTAGAGATTAAACTAAGAACTTTACACAATGATAAGCATGCATTCTATGACTTGAACTCATATGGACCTTATTTTAGGTGAAGTAAATGTTCTGGCATTACAACAAACAATAACTGAAAGGTGCAAGTTCTTTTATCAATATATATAAAAATTTAGGGGAAGTGATAATAGTTGAATAGAAAAATTTTAAGGGAAATTCTAATTTAGACACTGAAAAGTTTATCAGTATTTTAAAAAATAGAATAGTGAAATTTATATTTGCCATAAAATAGCTGAGGTTGATCAAACTTTGGAAAATTGCTTCCTGCAGATTATGATGTAGATCAAAGAGGCTTTAGATGGCTTAGTCATGTTACACAAGGATGCCCACATTTATCAGACAAGTAATGCTGTGAGATTTATGGGTTCACTTCATTTCATTACAAAGAAATGATAAAAATGACAAATTATAAAGATTTCAGACTCATACCCATACTATACTTACAAAACAATTACATAAAAAACACAGGAAATAAATTTTGTTCTGTTGACTGGATACTAGATAAAAGCATGTTGAACAAATTTAAAACACAGATTAACATGAAGGAGTTTTTAGTGTCAAGGAGCTCTGTATGAAACTATTTGTCAAACTCCTCAGGGATCATTGTTTGGTGGTTGATTATAAATATTTGAAAATAACCCCAAAATTTACTTAAACATAAGGGGTAAAAGAGAAAAAAGCTGAGGACAGATTTTCACTTCAAGGAAGTAAAATATTCATATTAGAATAAGTCTGCAAATAGTAAATGATGATTCATTTCCCTTTCTATTCTTTGCAACTTTCAGTAGTCATAAATTACTTCTATTTGCAGATTCAGTAAATGTGTAATTGAAGGTTCAATTAAAGAGGAAGTTCTTCAGTCTTATCCTTGTAAAATAAATTCAAGATCGTTTGAGATCATGACAAATCTGGTATTGTCTGTATACCTCAATATCCAAAGAAACTGATAATGCTATAAGCAATTTTTTTTTCTCAATGAGTAGACAAAAACACCCTGGAATTCTAGAAATGTGTATGATTTTAAAATTAGTGAAATATTCCATCATATGTGATCCAACTGGAAAAATGCTAAGGACTATGAAAATGTATCTCAAAGTCAGCATTGATGATGCTAATCTAAATTCAGAATTGAAATGAGTCTTTATAAAGGTCTTCATGCTTATTTAAGTGTCAACACTGCCTTGTCATTGCTTTATCAAAATTTATCAGAAATATAGTTGATTAAAAGGTATAAATAAAGTTATGGAAATAATTTTCTTTTTTCTTTTTTGTTCTGTTTATGGACTTTTGAGATCTCTGAATATTTACTATTAGATAAATTACTGTAATATCAATATATGGAAAAAGAAACTTGAGAAGATATTTTATTTATGTATCTTCAAATAGTAAAATACATTATTCAATCATACATTGGACAATTTTATTCTATTGATTATGTAACTCTAGATTAAACCTCTCCAGTAGGTTTCTTAAGGCCTCTTCCAGAAATAAAATGCTACATTTACACTTTTTTTTGCTTGTTTTTGGGTCACACCCGGCAGCGCTCAGGGGTTACTCCTGGCTTTATGCTCAGAAATCGCTCCCAGCAGGCTCAGGGGACCATATGGGATGCCGGGATTCAAACCATGGTCCTTCTGTATGCAAGGCAAATGCCCTACCTCCATGGCATCTCTCCAGCCCCTTACATTTACATTTTTACATGTAGCCAAGAAAGATCTATTCAGTTTTAGTAGAGAATAATCTCTCTAAAAGGAAATAAAGTTGTGGACCATTTTATGTTAATAAAATTGAGTAAACAGACATCTAATTACAAGTAAAATAATTTAGACCCATAAAAGATATGTCCCAGTGAAAAACTGTAGATACTCTGTTGCTGAGTATAGCTGAAAAGTTTGCAAGTATAAAACAATAATATTGATACTATAGTAAAAAAAAATTCATTTAGGGGCTGGGACAATAGCACAGCAGTAGGGCATTTGCCTTGCACGTGGCTGATCCAGGAAGGACCTGGGTTCCATTCTTGACCTCCCATGTGGTCCCACAAGCCAGGAGCAATATCTGAGCGCAAAGCCAGGACTAACCCCTGAGCACCATCGGGTGTGATCCAAATCTCCCCATCCCCAAAAAATCAATGAAAGACAACAATCACTACACCAGCAACAAAGATAGGAATGAACTCACCCGAATTTCTCTTTAATAAGATTTTACCTGGAACACTTTATTAATTTATTTACAAAATGGACTGAAGTATCCCCTGAACACTGTTGGGCAAAGGCCCTTCCTAATTTTCTTTCAAATGGTCTTTGTCTGAACTCAAACAAATTAATGTATATTTGAAAAAAAAATAAATTCCACATGTTTTAAATTATTTAACCTTGTTCTTCCAAATTTTGGTTTTAAAAGGATGTGTGGTGTTTGAAAAAAATATTTGGGAATTTTAAAATGAGTTAATAGTAGTTTTCCCTCCAAAACACAAAGCTAAATTTGTCAAGCACAAAATGTTCACAAAGATCTACAAATGTTTCAATTTGTCTTCAAATTTCAGATTAGTTCTTTCTGAAAGAGTATCAAACTTGGCAGGATTTTTCCCCCATTTATTAGACTAGGTCAATTAAGTAATTCTTTTTGGAAAAAAAAAGTAAAAATATTTGTTTTTAAATTATTATGTAAATTATGGGCTTTACCCATCTTCTCAATTTTACCCGAAAATAGCTGCCAAGCTTGTCACTGGATATTCTTTTGGAAACTATATTCAATTGCAAAATGACGCACTAATGCCAACTCACTTTCAAAAAATGTCTGAAATCTGCCGGGGCTGTGTAAATAACCCAGCTACATAGTTATGAGCACAGTGGACAGACCCATCTACTCTTGCTATACTAGTAAGCCTACACTGTCTGTAAAGTTTATTAATAATCTGTGAGATAGCCAAGTATGTAAGTGTTCAGTCTCATACTACATGATAATTTATCAAGAATATTAGACTCAAAAATGTAGCAATGTGATCCTATGTATTTCATCTCTCTCTAAAGTTCCAAACAAAAGCATTAATTAAATGGTATTGAATGTGCACGACTAATCATAGCATACAATATTTATGTTATGAAAATATTATTTCCATTTTCAGGTAGTGGACTGAAGCTCAGTTTATTTATCAGCAATAAAGTCTAATGTAAAAATCACGCAGAATTTACCAACCACAATGCCACCAGATCTATTTTGAATGGTTTATATTGTTTTCTATTAAATAATTTCTTGAACAAAATTTTTTCTTAAGTTTGAATTTAAAACCTAAATCAAAAAATTTGGGGGGGGGGCCCAGAGTGATAGTACAATTTGCCTTGCACGCTGCCAACTCTGGATTGACCCGGTTTTATTACCGTCATCCCATATGGTTCCCCAACTCCAGGAGTGATATCTGAGCGCAGAGCCAGGAGTAACCCCTGACTGCCGCTGGATGTGACCCAAACAAACAACAAAAAAGTTTTTTGGATTATTGCAAATGGAGATCATAGGTAAAAGGGCAAGATGTATCTAGACATTATAATGGGAAAACAAATAGAACCTGGCCCAAAGATAGAAGAACTAACTAGTGGTGTAGCTGCAAAGACTGGTTCTAGCTGAGTCTTGATCTATGGTATCATGCAGGGGTCCTCAAACTTTTTGAACAGGGGGCCAGTTCACTGTCCCTCAGACCATTGGAGGGTCTGACTATAGAAAAAACAAAACTTATGAACGAATTCTTATGCACACTGCATATATCTTATTTTGCAATGAAGAAACAAAACAGATACAAATACAATATGTGGCCTGCGGGCCATAGTTTGAGGACCACTGGATGGAACTGTGCATGAACCTATCCTTCAGTTTGCCTCAGTGTGTTGAAAGTATCAACTATTCTTTATGTTTATAGAGTCTTTTTCATAAGTTCATTTGTGGAAAACTTTGACACTTATACCTGGTTAATCAATAGTCTTCATTGTGACATTTTGAGTTTTAACTGAAAACTAAAAGCATAAAGATCTTATGTACTGCTCACTCTGCAGTGTGCTCATAACAGGTTCTAGGATAATAATGTCTATTTTCTTATATTTATTCTTTATTTAAATATAAAACACAATAGAATTCTATCATTTTTATTCTAGTTCACCAAAGATGCATTCATTGCTTTTTCTAATTGCAAATTCCATTTTGTAACAATTTCAAATTCCAGAGAGTATTCAAGAGAAGTTATTACAGTTCATTTGAGGATGAAAACATTGACATTTGACATCATGTCACCATTTGTAGCCTGCAACAACTTCTCATAAATATATTGCCTTGGCAAACCTTCTTAATTAAATCTTCAAGTAAAGTTCTTAAAAGTCAAAGGAACTACATATCTGCTATTGATGTTGTAATAACTTTTTTAAAATATTCAGTAGAAGTTTGGGCACAACCACTGAGAAAGATCAATATTTTATAATAATTCAATATTAGAGTGATCTTTAAAACGTTTTATAGACAGCCCTCAACTTTGTATATTAACTCATGTCTTCTAATGCTCAAACTAGAGTTATATTACCCCAAAATGGAACCTGAGCCTTGGAGAGCATTCAGTTCAACCAAAATGGGGGACTTACTCTATATTTTATTCTTGTAACATTGCCCTTATTGTACTATTGTCCCTCTATCTGGTAAAGTGGGTAAATGCACTCATGGAAATATGTTTTGTCTTCCTTCAGTGCCTGGGATCAGTCACTGTAGCTCTGGATTTTTCTATATGATCCTCTTTCATAAGCACAAAATGTACCATTGGCAACACTGTGTATAAGGTAAATGTACAATGAGAAAAAGGGGAATATAGGATCAGTTATGTGAGAGTCTAGGGGATGGGAAAGTATAGAAAAAATAATTTTAGACTAACTCTATGGGTAAAATGGGGTTCCAGAAAAATAGAAGGACTTGCTATCTCTGTCTTAATGAAATGACCAATGTTGGTCCCATGGTTGTAGTGTTCTGGGGATGACTTGTGTCTCTTTTGTTTTTGTTCACCATACTCCGTTCAGTTCAGGACTTACTCCTGGCTCTGCATTCAGAGACCACTTTTGGTAGTCCCAGGGGAACCTTATGTTGTGCTGAGGATCAAACCTGGGTCAGCCACATGGAAGGCAAGAGTTTTCCTCCTCACATTATTGTCCTAGCCAATTGTTAGATAGCTTTGAAAGTAAACTCCAATGGCCAGGCAGATTGTTCAAAGGTGTGGATTATGATTTGATTTCCATAATATAGCCCTCCAAAGACTTTCAGGACATTGCGAAGAGTGGTCTCAACAACCTGGCCTGAATTAGTCCCAATTATCACTGAGTATGCTCCAAAGAACAAAGACCTTCAAGATCCCATCTTGAAGAACTGCAGTCTCAAAGTCTGGAAGACTGGGAGGACAATTCCCATTTCTGGAAGAAACTAAACAAAGACTAATTTAACACATATTGGATGAGTTCTTGCAGAAAATTGGTATCAATAGCAACACTCCTTGGCCAAGTTTTAGGGAAATATTCATTGAAAAAGAAAGATATTTATTCCTTTGAAGCTTCTTCTCACCTGACAAAGATAATTGACATATAGTGCTTTGTTAATATGACTGCTAAATTTTTCTAGAGAAACTTTACTGATCAGTGATAATACATTTCAGCCAAACCTCTTCGGTATGTGGTAAAAATTCTAAATGTTTACTTTAGCAATTATAATTTTATAATGTATATTTAAATATGAAGCTAAAGATATGATTGCTGAAAATTATTTCTATTATATCTCCACCATTATGGTGGAGCTTTTTAATGCTCTAAAAAGCCTTACATACTCTCATTACTTTCTATTGCTGTTATTTTGTTATTGTTGTTAGAATTTTTAATATTATACTTTAAAAATGATTAAATGTGGAGCCCGAGAGATAGCACTGAGACAGGGAATTTACCTTGCATGCAGCTGATTCAGGTCAGACAGTGGCTTAAATACCGGTATGCCATGTGGTTCCCCGTGCCTGCCAAAAGTGATTTCTGAGTGCAGAGGCAGGAGTAAACTCTGAGTGTCGCCGGGTGTGACCCCCCCCAAAGAAAAACAAACTAAAAAGATTACATGTAATTTTTATAGTTCAATCAATCTTATAGTCTAATCAATTAAGATAAAATTCTAAAAATTTAGGGGCTGGAGCGATGATGGTGCAAGCAGTAGGGCATCTGCCTTGCACATGTTAACCTAGGACAGACTGCCGTACAATCCCCTGGCATCCTATCTGGTCCCCCAAGCCAAGAGCTATTTCTGAGTAAATAACCAGGAGTAACCCCTGAGTGTTACTCAGGAGTTACCCTGAGCGTTTTTTTGGGGGTATGCCCCCCCAAATCTAATTGTCCTTTTTCCAACTAATCTGTCTGCCATCTAAAGTTAATCTTGAAAAGAACTGTGCATGTGACTGAATACAATGTGTTCAAATGTGTGTGTCTATGAGTGAGATGTGTGAAAAAAGAAGAGTGTATATAGGTATGTGAACATTTTATATTGCCTGTTCATGATGTTGAATCTCCAGTGCTAGACTGGATTTTGCAGGCACAGACTGAAGCTATTACAACTGTAGTTGTAGTTTCCATTTATCATTCATTGCCTTTGTTCTCTTTTCTTCTTTGTATGTGTGTGTGCCCATGAGCTTGCTCCTGTGTGTACTTGTACTGCGTGTATATGTGGGTGAACATTATCTAAAGTAGTGCTTAGGATTTCTTTCTTGTGATTCTCAGCTTACGGGGTCAGTGGTTTAATACAAAGGTTGAAAGATGTGCCAGAGATACCTGAAAATGCATACTTAACATTTTATTCCTCATTGCTTACTGTTTGGCAGGTTTTTAGAAGCAATGTTTTCAGCATCAAGTTGACCTGGAACTCAGTTTTCAAGCTTATTCAAACAGTCACCAGTTTAGTATTTAGTTTGTATTCTCAATTTTTCCTCACTATTTAATTCTTCTACTCATAATTAGGCTTCTGTTTCCATTACAGTAAAATTACTCTTGCCAAAAGTCATTCAATTTTTCTTCATGCTACGTGTTTAACTGTTAACATATGTTTACTTTTAATGCTTGTTCCTTTAAAAAGTTTTTCTATGTGATAAATGTGTATTTTTGTTCCTTATCACTAAAGAATTCTTAATGAACACAGCACTGTAAAATATGATGTGTTATTTTATTTGGGTTGCAGCTCCCAAGTGATGCTCAAGATGCCCAGGGACCCAACCCCAACTAGCAGATGGTTCAAGGTAAGGGTCACAAAATCAATGTGTTCCAATATGCTAAGAATTACTCAAGCCCTGATGATGGTGCTGGGAAATTTTAAGACTGTACCCAACAATGTTTAGGGACCATCAGTTATACTCAGCTATACTCAGTGACACTCATGGAACTATTTGGTACAAGTGATCAAACCAGGGTCATCTGCATGGAAAACACAAAAACCAAGAATTGTGTAATTTCTCTTTTGCCTTCTATTATATTCTTTCTAAACTTATTACAGATTTTATGGAAGCATCCATCTTTTACACACCAAATATACTTCTTTTATACATTGCTCTATTCATTGCTTGCAAGATCTCCTCTTTGCCCTACATTTTCTTGAAAATATGCTAACTTGCACCAATCAAGATTGGTGATACATTACTTGAAAATACTTTTTCTGCATATATTCAATGATATTTAACAGATATTAACTAGTAGTTCTTTGTACATGTTATAGTGAATATTGAGATTTTAATAGTGGATAAAGACACAACATGTTCATTTCTAAATGGAATTTAGATATTAGTGACTGAGAGTAGCATTAGACAAATGATCACTGGAGGGCCAGAGTGATAGCAGAGTTGAGTAGGGCATTTTCCTTGCATGCGGCTGACCTGGGTTTGATCACCAGCATGCCATGTGATTTCAAGGAGTGATTTCTAAGTGCAGAGCCAGGAATAACCCTTGAGTACTATCGTGTGTAGGCCAGAAACCAACCAACCAAACAAACAAATGATCACTGGATAAATGAAATGTTGATCTGTGATATAAGTGCCATCAAGGACAAAGTTATGATTCTCCAAAGCTCATTTTTAGATTTCCCTGGCACTTCTATAGAACTAAATGTGTAAAGAAGTAAATGTGTACTTCTCCAGTGTATACATGGTTCTGGTTATAATAATAAAATATATTAAATGTATTTGTTTGTATTTGTGTCTCCACCACTAAGCTGAATTTACAAATTCTTTTATGAATTCTATCTTGAGCAGACAGAGTAGGAATATATTGAATTAAATAAATAATAGATTGTTCACTGTTAAAGTAAAGCTTTATCATGGATTATAAATAATCATATTTTATTCTTATTTATTTTATGGAACAAGAAGTTCAGTGTCTGTTTGCTTTGAAGAAAACAGTACCACTCTCTATTAGTTATAAGCTTTTTAGCATTCTTTCTTATAGGTCACAGACTATTCTAGCAGAAACTTGCTAGCTTTGAGGTTGGAAAATGAGGGAACAGTATTCATCAGCTCAATTATGAATTATTTCAAAGGTCAGAACCAAAAGCACAAACTACACTAGTGCCTTTCAGAGAATGGAAAGTGATGAACATCTATTTGATGAAATCGATATTGCAATGAGAAAAGCAAAAGTAGCTAAACAACTGTAAAAAATAATTTTAGAATAGACACAAAAATGATAAGGAATAAGTAATGTATTTCATATTTTCATGATTGTATATATTTTAAAATATTGCAGCTCAAAATGATGAGAGAATATAGTTGGCATAGCTATTTGTTTATTTTTTACTTCACGTTAAGCATATCAAACTAAAATTGAAAGTTAAGTTTATTCACATTCAAGATCATTTTTATTCATTCTAACTTCACTATTTTGCTTTTCTAAAACAGGTCAAAGTTGGAAGTTGTACTTTTGTTTTAACTTAACATTCACTCCCTAGTGATTATTTGTTGAGATAAAGAGAGAAAGAGAGAGACAAAGAGAGAGAGAGAGTTGTTGTTTTGCTTTTTTTTGTTTGTTTGTTTGCAGCTACTTCACCTACTGCATAGCCCAAAACTGAGAACTGTAGTAATAAAGCATCTCGGCATTGCATGAAGTTTTGGCCCAAGAAGTTGTAACACTTCCCATCCTAGTTATAAACTAAAGTCTCTGATCCTTTGTTATTCTTTGTACTCCTGTGAAACAAACAAAACTTGAATAGTTTTTTATTTCAAAAACTCCCAAATAGATTAATTCCATTTATTTTCTGTATTGTTGACTTTTGTGAGGGAGAATGATAATATCTCATTCGATGGTACTCAGGAATAATGTTTAAGGGACTATTCATGATGGCATTCAAGGGACCATGCTATGTAAGGAATAGAACCCAGTTCTAATCCATATAAAGCATGTACTCCAGTTCTTTTATCTATTTCCCAATCTCTCAATTTTCTGTTTTAAGTCATAATATTGAGTATACAAAAAGTCTTTTAATGCTTTCAATTTACATCTTCTTAATGTTTAATAATGGTAGTAATTTTATTACATACTCGTGTGTCATTTATGGTTTATTTTGTATGGAAATATTTATTTTAATCATTTGCTAATTGTGTGTGTCTGTGTGTGTTAAGGGACCATGACTAGGATCTTGACATCATGCAAGACATGCTTTAGAGAGATTCTTTAACTTATTCACTGCTCCATTTCCAGTGACTGGCCCAGTTCCATGGTTAATGGGGAGATCACTATTTTACTTATCTTCATAAAATATTAACAGTCATAGGAAACTAGTTAGTATATGTTCTTAAACATAAAATATATGTTCCTGTTTAGGAAACTGCTCTTCTTTTTCAAAATTATGTCCTGAACTTGGATAGCTGTATTATAAATGAAATAGATTGAACATTTTCTTTATATCCAAGTTGGATGTTAACAATATATGATATTTTAACATATATATTTTAACATATATATTAACATATCAATATGATTAAATGAAATATGAAATTGTCCTTTCAGTTCATAATCCACATCTCCACACTGTTTTACAATAAACTTAAGTCCACAGATCTATCACCTTGAACTAATTTTGATCTCATTTTTTATTTTTGATTTGACCCTAACTTCACCCCTGATTTTGAGACCTTAAGTGGGAGAAATTTGGCATGGCTCCTTGCTATATTTGGCCTTTTGAAAGTTGAGACTTCCTTGGGACTTCCTTTCTCTTTTTCTCTCTAGCTCCTCTAATAAAACAAGCACTCATTTGTTAACAACCATCTCTATATTCGCTACTCATCTTTAGCATCTAATTCAAAGACACCCAAATACACCTGGACTTTTCTGGGCACTGGACATAGAGTGGTGAAAAGAGAGAATCTATCCTTGTTAAATATCATCTTGCATTGCTGAACTTTTCAAGACATTAAAGAGTAAGCTTTTGTTGCCTAAATGTCCATGTTAACTTCTTTTTCCTACGAAACTATTATGATGACTTTAATAATGCACCAATTGAGACTCAAGTGTAAATCTCTTTGGTACTTAGAAACCCTGATACCTGAGTGTACAAAAGTATGGAATCAAGTTTAATCCATAATATTATTCCAGTATCCCTATAGTTAAAGCTTGTTTGTTTGCTTACTTGTTTTCTAAAAATCTAATAAATATATACACATAGGTTAAAAATGTAGAGCTAAAATCTTCTTGTGTAACTATGGGCCTTCTACATACTCTACTACACATTCCAGAGAAAACAGCTTTCAACTCAATAACATTTTACTCTTTGGTATTTCCTCCAAGGTTATAAATAAGAATAACTGATGTTTTTGATAATTCAATTTTAGGCATGACTTATTGACTTCCTGTTGTAGAATTTGAAAATTTCATCTTTCCCACCCTTCCCTTGTCATCATCATCCTCAGTTCTCTCTTCAGCATTCCACATTTGGTTAAACAGACAAGTAACATTATCATGCTTATGTAAATGAGCACTACAATTCCAAGTTTCTTTCTCAGTTTCTTTTCCTCTAACCATAATTGCCTCTTTGAAATATCCCTCTGTTTAGTACATGAACTTTGAATTATCTCCCACTTTCAGCTTGATTTTTCCCCAAGGTCCTGCATTTATCTGGTAGCATCATTAGTTTTTCTTACATGAGAATTTTAAAGAGGTTGAGGAAATAAAAGAGAGTTTGCATGTACTGAAGCCCCTAATTCTCCTCAACAAATTATACATTTTTCTCTTATACAGTAAGACTAGCATAGTCGTCTCTACACATTCACTCAGGGAATAGATTCATTAATTATCATATTCAACATATAATATATCATATTTTCTTTCTTCATATTTTTTGCTCATTTCTCCTACTTCCCCAATCTCTTTCATTTTATCAGTGGTCCTTAGAGTGAGTAAAAGAGATAAATGGATATATGAAAGATTCTTACATGGAGACATTATATTTACTATAATAGAAAATTAGAGACTACCATTTATGGCCATAATTTCCCTTAGCTTAATACCTGTACCAGAAAAATGAAATTATATGAATTGTTAAACAGAACGTATATTCCAAAGAAAAGAAAAGCATTCAGTTTAGAGAGCTAATAGGTTAATTTGTATGCCCTCTTTATTTTCATGATGGCCTTAATTACATTACCAGTGAACTAGTAAATGAAGGTCTAATTTTAGTCCAGTTATCAGAAGACCAGAGAGATGGAGTCTAATCTAATCTTAAGCAAAATTAAAAAATATTGGAGTGCCTGGGGTTCAATTCCTGGCATCCATATAGTCCCCTTCTGGGCACAGAATCAGGAGTAACCCCTGAACACTGCCAAGTTGGCCCCAAAACCATTTATAGATATATGTACATGTATATATATATACATATGTATGTATATGTATATATACATATGTATGTATATATGTAAAGGGGAGAAAATTTCAGCACTATTGGGGAGAAAATTCAGTATCCTGGGTTGATACCCCAGTTCTTATATTTTTTAATTTAATGGATTTTTTTGGCGTATGCTTTATATAAAAGGAGCACTGTAAAATAAATTATTACACAAAAAATTAATCTTATGACAGGTTAGATCTAGATATTGAATTCATAAAATTTAATAGAAAAGAATCACATTCAAGATCACAATTATTATTGATCAGACTATTTTGAGATAAATTAGCTTCTAGAGGACAAGGATAGTAACTTTTTTGTTCCTAGTATAGGATTTAGCACATACTATTTTTTTTTACATAGTATTTTAAAAAGCTACCAAAATACTCTACCATTGGCATTGCCTGATCTATTTCAGCTACGAGGTCACAGCTTATGGTTGTTCTCTAGTGAACCCTGATTTTGCTTCCAAGAGAGCAAGATTCTATCACCTACAATTTTTCTTGCTTTATTTATAAAAAGGAATGAAAAGATACAAAATATTTATATAATAATATTCTGTCATAAATGCATCGTATCTGAGAATAAAAGCATGTACTTCTCACTAGAATATAATAGTGTATAAGTCAGACATAGGATCTTATACAACTAGTTGAAAACAATAATATAGAGTTGACACTCAACAAATACTTTCTAATTTTCAAGATGTCCTTGGTATTACAGAAGTTACAGCTATATAAAAACCTCTGAAAACATAATAGCCACTTATGATCAATAATAAGTACTGAGGAAAATAGAGATTTTTAGAGGTATTTAATCTAGATTTAGAGAATCTTGAAACATCTATGTAAAAATTAATGTTCAAGTTTAAGCTGAATGGATCTTAACAATGTGGGCAAAGATTGAAAAATTGCTGGTTGGGTGATCTATCAGGCAGGATGGAAGAGCATGACTGAAAATTTAGAAGGGAAGAAGAATTTGCAAAGACATTCACTATAATTGACTTCATGGCAGAATGAGTGTAGCAGAGAAAACCACAAATGGGACAATAAAAGAGAGTATAATATCCTCACTTAAGCATTATAATTTTCTTTAATTGTTAAAGAAATTTAAAGAATTTAAATTAAAGAATTAAGTTAAAGAGTTAAGTTAAAGAATTATAGAACCTACTATGACATTTAATTTAAAGTTCTCAAAGAAACTTTTATTCTGTTAAAATGGAAAGGCTGAGGGGTAAAAAAAAATCACCTCCTTCATATATTGCCATATTGCACATATATTGGTGAAGACAACCAAAACTACTTACCTAAACCAAAATAACTCTCTGTATTTTTTCTACCTTTAGTTTCTTTATAGAGTTCATGAACAATTGTAACCTGATATTCATTATGGTATAAACTATTATTCAATGCTCCTAGAGTCAAAGAGTATCATAGTGATTACTCAAGCTCAAAATATTGTTTTGTTTTGCTTCAAATGTCTCTAATATCTGTGGACAATTTTCCTAATTTTAAGGAGTTTGAGAATTTGTCGCAAGAATCAGGTTGGTTTAAAGTTAATATTTAAATCATATATATGCATATTAAAATAAGGTAATGTTATAAGCTGATACTTATTCTTTTTCAGACTCACAAAAATTTATGGCAGATGTTTTTTACTCCTCTCGTTAAGATAAAGAAAAATGCAGAAGTGCACTAGTAAAACTGAACACAGTGATAAAAAATAAAAACTTTTGAGGCTGGAGCGATGGCGCAGCGTAGGGCATTTGCCTTGCACACAGCTGACCCAGGATGGACCACGGATCGAACCCCTAGTATCTCAAATGGTCCCCCAAGCCAGGAGTGCTTTCTGAGTGCATAGCCAGGAGTTACCCCTGAGCGTCACCAGGTGTGCCCCCCAAAAAAAACCAACAACAAAAAAACCCTCATGAGCTTCTTTGTGTATTTGTTTCTCTCTGTGCCTCAACATTTATTTTCTAGTGCTGGAACAACATTATCTATCTTTTTTCACACAGCAAAAACTAGTGTGTATCAGTGCCTGATTGGATAACTTTATTAGCCTAAGGTCACCTTTCTTTTATCTCTGTTCCCTGGTAATTGAATCCAGTGATAGAAGATGCCAAGACTAGCTTGACAATCAGATGGAATTAGGTTTGAATCTTCATTTTATTATTTAATTAGTATTTCATATAGGATACACTCTTCATTTTCTTAGTGTTACTGTCCTCATTTATAAAAATGGAGATAATGTGCAATGCATTAGATTGCTACAATAATGATATGTGGTGATATGAGTTGAGGGTTAAGCACAATTCCTGACACATTTAATGTTAAATTTAATTTAAAGCAGACACTGCTATAGCTGCAAGTTAAATATGTGTTGGCATTTTGCCATTATGAAAACTAAGTCTGGACTTAGCAACTAGCCAGCACTCCAGGCTAGATAGATGCATGTAAATCACATGCAGATGTGCCCTTCCTTCCCCCGGGAAAAGCTAAAAGACAGCTGCTTCCTGTAATCAGTGAAAAAATGTCACAGAGATGGAGGAAGCAATGATCTTTGTAGGATCTGAAATATTTTTATATGTCATTGAGTCTTGACTTTCTCATCTATACAATTAATATGTTACATTAAGGAACTTCAAGTAGTTTCAATTTCATATTTCTAAATTTCAAAAGATATTTTAGTCATATTTTTGTATTACTAAGGACCAAAGCATTAAATATTAATGCATATGTAAAACACAATTTGAGTCCAATGTGTGAGATACATTTATAAAAAAAAATCTGTCATTTGTAAAGCATATAGAATAATCCATGTTTAATAATTTTTCCATGTTACCTAAAACTTAAATCATAATTACCATAGAATATTGACAAATATACACTATTTACTCATATTTTATGATACCTTGACTTTACCTTTTCCCTATATTGGTATAAATGTGCCATACTCATTTTCCCTTTGTCTTTGAACCACACCTAATGACCTTTGGGTGTTACTAGTTGCTTAGAATAATGCTTCCAGCAGTCACCTAGGAACCATATATAGTGCTAGGGATTGAACCCCAAACTATTTCATGTAAAGTGCATGCTCCCACTTTTTACCGTATTTCCAAAGTCATAATTTTTATATGCATAAGTAACTGTTCCAAATTTATATCCTATATGGATTTTCTTTTAGCATCATATATAGTATATAGGATCTCTTAGACATACTTTTAGCTCCCAATTTAAATTTCAATTTATATTTGTATTTCCATAGCCAATATTTTTAACTCTCAAGAGACATGCTCTAGTTCCAAAAAGTGCCAATCAAATCAAGCTGAAATATTTAACTGATTACTAGTAAGAAGAGGTGATTTATTTTTTAATTTATTCTGATTGATTTTTTTGCATTTATTTTATCAAGTTCTTTTTATATATTTTCTCATTTATATGATGACTTTTTTCACTGGAAAATATCTTCATTTCTATAGTACTCTAAAGCTACAGTGGTATGTGAAATGATGGCATATGACATTAATATTTTTGGTATGAATGATATACTCTTAGTGAGTAAAATGTATAAAGGTAACTAAGCAGGATATGCATATAGGCCTACATTTGTAATAGAAAAATTGAAAAATGCATCATTGTACTGCTGGCTATAATTTTATGTAACATTGAATAGTTAAAAAATACCCTATGTAAGACATATACATATAAAAGAACATATATACAAAGTGTCTGACAATTCTAATAAAAGAAATTTAAAAATACTTATCTTCTAAATAATTTAATTTAATTTTGCTAATTTGGTATCCTTTTATTAAAATACAAATCAAAACTGGCAAATACAAATAAATTAAGTTGATTGTGGAAGAGAGAAACCTCAATTTATGCGAACAGCCATTCTTTGGAAGCTGAGTTACAATTTTTCTCAAAGATCAATGTCAACAGTCTTCCCACATTTGTAAATATATCTACTGGAAGTCTCATTTCTTGGTGAATCTGTGTATCCAATGGCTTTAGTGGTCTGACATCTATCAAGAAAACTATTGGAAAGTGATTGGAAACCATAGAGTAGAAAGAAGCTCTATACTGAGTATAGCCATACTCAGAGTGGGTATAGAATGAAGATGGAAAGAAATCTAGTTGCAGGATTTTTTATGAAAGAGAACTTAAAAGCAGTTTATGGATTTTGGAATGTGTTGCAGGAAAGACTATTATAGGTATTTAAGACCAAAAGTTTATTACAGCAAAGCAGAATAATGAGACTAGGTAAAACTAATGATCAAAATGGGGAAATGGAAATTGAGTAAGAGAAAAGAAAAAGCTCAGTGAAAAACAGGAGTCAACAAATCAGTTATAAAATATTATCAGACATAGACCCAAAAGATAAGAGCGTTTAATACCAAGGCACCAGGAAATCTCTTTTTTGCAGACAATACATGATGTAATGTGTAGGGCAAGAACATCTCAGGGTTTTGAGAGTGAAGACTAGTGCCCTCTTCAACAAATCACCATTCAGACTCCAAGAATGAGGTACCAATAATTAAGTCAGAGAATTCGCCTAAGATGTGCAAATAGTTATTCATAATTAAAATATGCTACATGGCTCGATCCCCGGCATCCCATATGATCCCCCAAGCCTGCGCCAGGAGTGATTATGAGCGCAGAGCCAAGAGTAATCCCAGAGTGCTGCTGAGTGTGGTTTCCCCCAAAATGAATTGGCACTTCCTTAAAGAAGACATATATGAGTAACAGATATGTGAAAACATGCTCTTTGTCTATATGAGAACATGTTTTAAGTCACTAAGCATCAGGAGAATGCAAACAAAAACAATGATAAATTATCACATCAATGAGAATAGTGCACATTTTAAAGAACAGAAAGAATCAGTTTGGGCTTTAACATGGGGAAAAGGAGTCCCCATTTGTGAGAATTGGAATGTGTTGGTGGAAATTTTGAGTGGTTCTGAATTTCTGGAAAATAAAATAATCTAGACGCTCCTCAGAATCAAAACAAAACAAAACAACAACAACAAAAGAAACCTAAAAGACTACAAATTGAGGGGCCAGAAAGATAATATAACATCTAAGATGCTTGCCTTGCATGTATTTAATCAAGGTCCAATTCCTAGCATCACATATTGCCAGAAGAAAGACCTAAGCACATCTAGGAGTGGTGAATCCCCCAATTACAAAAGAGATTCTATTCAACTTATCACTTATCAATACAATTTGTGGGAACTACACCCAAGGTTTCCAAAACACTTTTTAAAAAGACATTTGGGCTTCCTATGGTCATTGTAGCATTATTCACAACAGCCAAAATCTGAAAACAACCCCAGTGTTCATGAACAAATGACTAGGTAAAGAAACTGGTATGTATACATAAATCCTATTAGCAGATATATACATATGTATATATGTATATATAGCATATATATAAAAGTACTACTCAGTTATATGGACAATTGACCATAGATCTGGATGGTATTATGCTGATTGAATTTAGGCAGAAGTTGGAATATAAGTAACATAGTAAGGGAATAACAGATTATCAAAGACAACAGAACCTGTAAACTGATCTACAAAACTGAAATTTCCAAGGGCATATGTGGGATGTATGGATAGGAGAGAATCTCTTGAAAGTGGTGGAGAGAAATGGACATTATGGTGAAGGGTGTGGTTTTGGAACATTCTAAGCAAGAAACCCTATAGTAAACAGTATTATAAATCACGGTGATCAAATTTAAAAAAAATTAGGTGGTGGTGGTGGTGGTTGTATTACTAGAACTCATTAGTATATAGGAAAATACTTACTGAGGGATTATGATATTCTAAATTCCTAGTGATTATAAGGCACTCTGAATTTAATAGTGTCTCTAGTTGACAAGTGTAATAGCTTTTGGTGGCTCACTTTGATTCTCATGCTATGGAGAAAAGGACCAAAACTGGGGTAACTTTAACTGCTGTACTGTTTTTGGCCCCAAGGAACACGTTTTCTTGTGTTTTCTTAGAGACAATATAAGCTTGGACAATTGCAGTCAACCTGTGAAGACTCACAGGTTCAACTTAAAGATTATTTTGCTATTTCACTGTTTTGAAATTTTACATTTTTTCTTTTCATATTTTTCCATTTGTCTGTGAGAAAAAGACTATGTTGTAGCCTTGTAAGGTTATGAGGTGAAAAGTCAGAAATAAACTTTATCTGTAACATGCTAACATATTAGAAAAAAGAGAGTGCATGTTTTTAAAGTTGCTATTATGTACACATGTTTACAAAAAGTTGTGGTATAGGACCAAAAAACAAGGAAGTCCATTTTAAGGTAGGGTAGGTAATAGACTAACGGGTAGGCTGATCACAGAATGATCAATACATCTACTCAGGGGATGATAGCTTGAGATACACTTCCTATGTTACTAAAAATGTAAATTTTTGATTAAGGTTTCTGCCCTTCTATTCATAAAAAAAAAGACAGGGTGGGGGCTTTCTCAACATTTTCTAACTAGACTAAATTTTAACCTAAATTCAACTCCTAATTTATTTAGTCCAGCTTCAATGCTTTTGTTTTGTATTTTTATTTCCTTGATTCTTTTCTTTGATACTCCCTTTTGGTAATTTCACTATGGTATTTTACTATGTTTAATTCAGAAATAAATAATTAATATTTGCTTGCAATGATTGTTTCTTAACATTATAGTGTCCTTACCTTATCCCTGTTTGTTTCCTTTGTGCATTTGAGACTATTTCTTCAATGTAATCTGTGTTTTCTCAATGCAGTGTCTTTAAAATCTTCCTCCAGGGTAATTGTGTCTTTTATCCCATATGGGCTTCTGGCTTCTGCTGAAGGATGGAACCTGCTTTTGTTTCTGTTTCCTTTCAAATTGGGAGATAAGATGATGAGGAGAGACAGCAGCAGATCCAGATGGGAGAGGCTCTGCTTCCGATTCTACAAATACTGGATTTTCTCACACTTTCACTCTCACACATGGCTTCATGGTTCTTGTGGATCCTTCTAGAAAAGCTATATATCAGAAACACAGACTCAACAACACTGAAACATGAGACCTAAGATGAAACCACTGAACATTAAAGGGTAGTAAAGCTATATATCCAAAACACAGACTCAACAACACTGAAACATGAGACCTAAGATGAAACAACTGCATATTAAGATGTCTGTCAAAGAAGCACAAAAGGGGATGAGAGTATCGGAGCAATGATTATGGGACTTGAAACTGTTGGTAGTATTGGTTGAATTAAAATATTATATGCCTAATATTTAACTCTTGATATCTTTAACCATGTTCTTTAATTAAATACATTTTAAGTCTCTTATTTCCTAGTTTTCTTTTCTTTTCTTTTCTTTTTTTTTTTTAAGCCTACAGCATCTGGTATTCCCAGGTGGTCTCCCATCCAAGTACTAACCAGGCCCGACCCTGCTTAGCTTCCGCGATCAGACGAGGTTGGGTGTGTTCAGGGTGATATGGCCGTAGACTTATTTTCATTCTTAAAATAGTTTTTAATATTGACATTTGTCAGATGAAAAACATTTTTATCAATTTATTTAAACACTGGCTATGATATTGTTCATAGTACAGTTTTTTCCACAGTTATGAAGTTGTTCATGATTACATTTCAGTCATACGATGTACAACACATTTTATCATTGCACATTCTCATCCACAAAAATTCTCTGTTTCTCTCACACCATCTTCCCTGCTACCTCTAGGACAAGTTGTTTTTCTTGTTTTTACTTGCTCTCTCTCTCTCTCTTTCTCTCTCTCTCTCTTTCCCATTTATTTCTTTTGGACAATGTGGTTTGCACTATTGTTATGAAGGGGTATTATATGAAAGGGGAGAAGCCCTTTCAGCATTCTGTTTTGTCTAGACTAGAGTGATCATTTCCAGCTATCATTGTCATAGTGGTCCCTTCTTTGCCCTAACGATATTCCCCTGCTCTTTGAGGAAAGTTTCCTACCATGGACTGATCCTCCTGGATATCTCTGGACATTATTAACATAGTATATTTTTATATATCTCACAAATGAGTGTGATTACTCTATGTCTATCCTTCTCCCATTGAGTCAGTTTGTTCAGCATAAAACTCTCCATATCCATCCAGGTATAAGCAAATTTCATGAAAAAAAAAATATTATTCTTACCATATTTCCACAGAATTTTTGATGACAAAGTCATCTGAAAGAAGGATTTATTAGTAGTTAGAAATTCTGAGCCCTTGGCTTTCAAATCCTTGGTAACACATATTCCATAAAAATTCTTATCATTTTATTGCTTGAAGTTTGTCCACAACTTTAATGAAAACATATACTTGAAGAAATTCTGAACATGACTTTTATTTTCTTGATTGGGTTCAAGTAACTACCTTATCAATGAAAAGGAACTAAATATAATTTTTTGTTTGTTTTTGGGCCACACTCGGTGGCATTCAGGGCTTACTCCTGGCTCTGCACTCAGAACTCACTCCTGGCAAGCACAGGGGAACATATGGTATGCCTGGATTTAAACCATCATATCTCCTGAATTGGCTGGGTGCAAGGCAAAAGCCTTACCACTGTGTCATCGCTCCAGCCCCCTATATATAAAATTAATGAAGTTAAAGAATTCTCAAAGTTCATTACATTTGATTTTAAGTGTTTTTCTAAAGTGTCTGCTTAATTTCCGGCTTATAGATATATTTAGCTTACAGATAAAACCTTCTGCCCATTTCATTCCCTTCAAAACTTCTCCCAAGTATGGCTACTAAGGTGCTCATGTGATAATATTTAAATGATTATATTAATAAATAATATTATTAAATGATCATATTATTTTCAGAAAAAAACCTTCTTGGGGATGTTTGTAATGTGCTGGTTAAATACACTTAAAAAATAAATTCAGGTTTGCTTCTTGTGGCTGTATGAAAAATGAACACATGTTGATAAAGAAAGAGAGACTTAGAAAGGTTTGGTAAACCCCTGTAAGATTACCCAATCTGTTTCCCTTTTCTTTAAAAAATAAGAGTCTGTTTATAACATAAAATTTACTATTTGCTAGTTTAGTTATTTAGTTTAGAAATAAATGTACTTTTAAAATATTTTTGTTAAAAGTTGTTGGGTTTAGTTTAGTTTCTCACCATTACACACACACACACACACACACACACACACACACACGCACATACACACAGTATTTAGGAATTTTAATTATTTTAGGATTGATATACTTTTGCTTTCATTAAGTTTTCTTTTATTTTTTAATTTCTGAACACTTTCTGCCTATGGTAAATAATCCAAATACTAAAAAAAGTGTACCAATGAGAGGGAAAATAGCACTATTCTTTTATCCCCACTTTAGGCTGCTTAATGAATATAGCAGACAGTGGAGCACTAAAATATCATCTTATTTGTGCTTCTTCTTTGGCAAGCGACTACTAGTAGTAAACAAACTTGTAGTAGCAAATCACTTTTCATTCTTTTATTGTTTCTGTGAAAAATTATTTGATTTATTTTTATTTTATTTCTGCCTGACCAGATCTCATCTTATCTTAATGAAAAAGTAAGAAAAGTAAACTTTTAGAAAAGTAAAATTCTAAGAAAAGTAAACAAATCAACTTCTTTGTAGGCAAGGGGAAGTGCCACCAATACACTTCTCTTTACATCTGTATAATCCATGTGCACTTGAATATGACAAAATTTTCATATATTGTCATTCTTTTTTCTCATAAATCCAAAAAATTCCTATAGCATTTGATATTACAGAAAAGCCTTTATTAGGTAAGGTCAGAAGTCAGGAGTGGGCTCTGTGGCAATGAATTTTAGAAAACCATAGAATGGAGATGTGACACAAAAAGAAGGTATCCTACTTTGCCCAATCTTTAATCACCCAACTCAAACTGATGACCAGTGAAAGCTCTAACCTTTGTCCCAGTCTGAAGGGGAAAAATTAGCAGGAACAGTCAGAATCAAGAGAAGACTATTTGTCAGAGATTCACAGTGTTTTTTGATTTGCCTAGAGCAATGAACTCTTTGTGCAAGAGTCTCAGAACTTTTCTTTGCCTGTTAATAGCAACTGGATAAAGACCTCTGTAATAGGTTTTCCAGAGAAACTCCTTTTCTGCATCCTCCTAGAATCTTCAGTCTCCAACATTCCAGAGTTTTTCTTTACTTGTAGGTAGTTTTTCTCTCACTATCCCTTTCCTCATATTTCCTAAATAAAACTACCAGAAATTCTTTGCTGCAGAAGACAAAGATTCTGAATACAGTGGACTGACTTATTTTCCTATAATGGACATAACTTTACTTCCTCTGAGAATTTTCCATGGCTTTTTAAAAATTTGGTTGGTAAAAAAACAAAAAACAAAACAAAACAAAAAAAAAAAACCCCTGAGATATGGCAATGAGAAGGTATGGAGCCAGTGGTTGTTCCCATGACAATATGCTTCAAGAGTGGAGAAACCCTGAATCTCTTAGGCCACGGGAATTTCCTTCCTTCCCCAATACTTACTGTGCCTATACAAAAAAACAAAAACAAAAACAAAAAAAATGGTGGGGTAACACCAAGCCCTGCCACTGCACCACTTTTTCTGGTTTTGTTTTGCTTTATTTTTTTTGTTTGTTTTTGATATTATTTCACTTCTCTTTTTTCTTCTACTTTTTTCTTTCTTTTTCACTTTTGTGGACATTATTCGGTGATTTTTTTTCCTTTCTATTTTAGTAGTTGATACCAAGTTTTTTCTTCTCTTTTCCTTAACCTTTTTATCTCTAACAGAATAGCATAACTTGAATCATTCAGCTTCATAAATTGAGGGGGGGGGGGAAGAAAGAATGATACCAGGACCAGTCATATGAATATGTAGTGTAAATAAAAAATGTCCAGACTGGATCACAAAACAGAATAGATACCCAACCTATAACAAGCTGTAAGGTGGAGACCAGTTACACTAGGATTCTGGGGGGTAAAGGAGGGATATGTGGGAGACAAGCTGGGAACAGGAGTGGAGGGAGGACAACATTGGTGGTGGAAAAGCCCTTCATTCATTGTCACTATGTACTGTAAATAATTCTGTGTAATGAACTTCAGTCATAATAAAAAAAAAGTAAAAAAAAAAACACACACTGAAACCAAAAAAAAAATTTGATTGGTAAGAACCACATCTCACGCTATGTTCAGATTAAATGGGTCTGAGGTGCAGCTTGAAGGTCAGATTACATTAGGGAGGTTTGGGACTAACAGGCCTACACTGTGGAGACTGTCCTAACCTTCCTGACACTCAGTCCTCTAGCTATAATGCAACCTATTTCATAGCATATTTTAGCAATATAGCAATATTAAATAAACTTATCAAGTTCCAGAAATATCATAATTTTAGTTAAACTGTACTCAAAGGTATATTGTATTTGTCTCAGCATTCTTAAAAATTATTTTAGAATTTTGGTATTTATGGAGAATATTTAGAATTTGTAATTCACACTGCTTGATTTGAGCCTTTTTTTTTTTCTCCTGGTGTGTGTTCAAGTGTGAGGCTTTACATGCCATAATTTCATCCTAGGGAAAGCAAGTCTGGAGCAGGGGTTGCCATCAAAACTAATCCAAACCAAAATGAGGAGGGTGAAACACATGTGGTCTAGGAGACTTTTACCTCGTGGAATGAAAGAGACTCTTCAAAACTGCAGTTTTTATTAGATACCGAGACCAAATCCATGGGCAGGGGAACTGAAGACAAAGAACCTATCAGGAACCTTGTCCCACCTTGGCGAGTCTTAAAAATGTACAGAAAGTGAGGGGCTGGAGCAGAGGCACAAGCGGTAGGGCATCTGCCTTTTATATGCTAATGCATGGTTCAATCCCCCAGCATCCTATATGGTCCACCAAGCCAGGAGCGATTTCCGAGTAAATAGCCAGGAAGTAGGCCCTGAGCATCCTACTCTCCCACACCCATCTGTCTCTGGGGTAGGCATTCTCTCTCACTCTCTCTCTTTTCTTTTTGACATTGTAATTTGCACTATTGTTAATGATGGGGTGTCATGCATGTTACTTTGTTCACATTCAGAGCCCAGTTTTTGTTCAGAATGAACAGTTCCGACTCTATCTTTGTCATAGTAGACCCTTCTTTACTCTAACTGCACTCAACACTCTGTGGTGAGCTTCCTACCATGGACTGGACCTCCTAAATCTTATTTTTATTGTCTCTGGGTATTATTAACATATTCTGCATATTATTAATATATTCTGGATATTATTAACATTTTATTTTTCTTTTATCCACAGATGAGTGGGTTTATTCTATATTTATCCCTTTCCCTCAGACTCATTTCAATCAGCATAATACTCTCCATATTCATCCATGTATAAGCAAAATTCATGACTTCATTTTTCCTAACAGCTTCATAGTATTTCATTGTGTAGATGTACCACAATTTCTTTAGCCACTCAACTGTTATCAGAAAACTAGGTTGTTTCCAGATTCTTGCTATTATAAATAATGCTGTGATGAAGATAGATGTGTAGGAGCATTTTTGTATTGTGTTTTTGTGTTTTTAGGGCATATTCCTAGGAGTATTTTTGCTGAGTCATATGGAAGCTAAATTTTAGGTTTTTCAGGATACTCATGTTGTTCTATTAGTGCCTTGCATATTGAGATATATCTTAGCTGATGGGTACTAGGTGAATAGTTTCTCCCATTCCATGGGTAGTCTTTGCATCCTAGTCACTGTTTCCTTTGAAGTACAGAAGCTTAGTATGTCTAAAAAGACTCATTTAATTATCTTTCTTTCCACTTTCTTGAACAGTGGTGCTTTTTCCTTAAAGATGCCTTTGATTGCAGAGTCATGGAGTGTTCTACCTACATTTTCCTCTATATCTCATGATTTCAGGTATGATATCAAGGTCTTTAATCTATTTTGATTTAACATTTGTGCATGGTATTAAAGAAAGGTCTGGGGACCTGCGGGGTGGCGCTAGAGGTAAGGTGCCTGCCTTGCAAGCGCTAGCCAAGGAAAGATCGCGACTGCGGTTCTATCCCCGGGCATCCCATATGGTCCTCCCAAGCCAGGGGCAATTTCTAAGTGCTTAGCCAGGAGTAAACCCTGAGCATCAAACGGTGTGGCCAAAAAACAAAAACAAAAAAAAAGAAAGAAAGAAAGAAAGAAAGAAGAAAGAAAGAAAGAAAGAAGAAAAGAAAGAAAGAAAGAAAGAAAGAAAAGAAAGAAAGAAAGAAGAAAGAAAGAAAGAAAGAAGGAAGGAAGGAAGGAGGAAGGAAGGAAGGAAGGAAGGAAGGAAGGAAGGAAGGAAGGAAGGAAGGAAGGAAAGAAAGAAAGAAAGAAAGAAAGAAAGAAGAAGAGAAAGAAAGAAAGAAAGAAAAAAGAAAGAAGAAAGAAGAAAAGGAAGAAAGAAAGAAGAAGAAAAAGAAAGAGAAAGAAAGAAAGAAAGAAAGAAAGAAAGAAGAAAGAAGAAAGAAAGAAAGAAGAAAGAAAGAAAGAAAAAGAAAGAAAGAAAGAAGAAAGAAAGAAAGAAAGAAAGAAAGAAGAAAGAAAGAAAGAAAGAAAGAAGAAGAAAGAAAAAGAAAAAGAAAGAGAAGAAAGAAAGAAAGAAGAAAAGAAAGGTTTGAGTTCACTTTTTTTGCATGTAGTTGACCAGTTTTTCCAGCACAGCTTCTTGAAGAGACTTTCCTTGCTTCACTTTGGATTTTTGCCTCTTTATCAAAGATTAATTAATTGTACCTTGGCATCAGTCTCAGAATACTCAATTCCATTGAGATGAAGGTTTGTCTTTATTTCAATACCATGCTGTTTTAGTGAGTACTGTTTTCTAGAACAGTTTAAATTTAGGGAATGTTGGGACCGAAGAGATAGTATGGAGGTAAGGTGTTTGTCTTTCATGCAGAAGGACAGTGGTTCGAATCCCAGCACCCAATATGGTCCCCCGTGCCTGCCAGGGGCGATTTTCTGAGCATAGAGCCAGGAATAATCCCTGAATACTGCCGGGTGTGACCCCCCTCAAAGAAAATAAATAAATTTAGAGAATGCTCTGCCTGCCATCTTCTTTTTCCCAGGATTTCTTTAATTATTCATGGACATTCATTGTTCCTAATGAATATCAAAAGTATTTGATCAATTTTTGAAAAATATTACAGATACTTTTATAGGGATTGCACTAAATCTGTGCAATGCTTTGTGATGTATTGACATTTTAATTATTTCTCTCAATCCATAAGTAGGGTATATGTCTGCATTTCCTTGTGCTCTTCTTCTATTTCTTAAAACAGCGTTTTGTTGTTTTCTTTGTATAGTTCTTTCACCTTAGTTAATTTGACTCAGATACATGGTTTTCTGTGGCACATTTTTGAATGGCATTTTTTAATGTTTATTTCTTTTTTACATTATTTATATATATAAAAGGCATGAATTTTTTCATCTTAATTGTATAAGCTGCCATCTGTATATTTATATATACTCATGTATACTCATAGCTTGATCTATATATTAATATACAAATCTATTGTTTTTAGAACACATTAGGTAGAATCTTTATTATTTTCTAAATATAGTATGTTATTTGCAAACAGTGAGAGCTAGATTTCTTCCTTTCATATCTTGATACCTTTGACATCTTTTTCTTGCCTGATTGCTATGGCAAGTGCTTTTAGTAATATATTTAATAGACGATGGAGCAATCTTGTCTCGTGCAGATCTTAGATAAAAGGCTTTTGGTTTTTCCTCTATTAAATATAATGTTAATGATGGGTTTGTGATGACTGGCCTTGACTATATTAAGAAAAGTGGTGTATTTTAGAGAATGTCCTATTTTGGAAAAGAATGTGTATCCATCTTTCTGGGGATAAAAAACACTATATATAGTGCTTATAGTATATATATATTAATATAGTATATATATATGTATATATATATATATGCACACACACAAAGCTACTCTCTTACACTTCTTCCATTAATTCCAGTATGTCCTTGTTAAGTTTGAGCCAGCTTGATTTATTAAGGTATGACAGGGTGGTGTTAAAGTCTTCCGCTATTATTGTGTTGTTATTAATATGTTTCTTCAAATCTATCAGCAATTGTTTTGTTTTAAGTATTTTGATAGACCTTTGTTGACGCATATATGTTTAGGAGTGTGATTTCCTAGTGCACACATCCCTTGAGTTTTAATAAATGCCCATCTTTGTCTCATAACATGTTTACGCCCAAAGTCCATGCCATCTAATATTAGTGTGGCAATATCAAACTTTTTAAGGGAGTTGTTTGCTTGAATAATTGTCCTATAACCTTTAACTTTGAGTCTATATTTTTCTCTGATTCTTCAGATGTGTTTCTTGCAGGCAGAAAAATGTTACATTCAATTTTCTGATTTAGTTTGTTACTCTCTCTCTCTCTCTCTTTTTGTTTTTTGGGCCACACCTGGCAGTGCTCAGGGGTTACTCCTGGCTCTAGGCTCAGAAATAACTCCTGGTAGGCTCAGGGGACCACATGGGATGCCGGGATTCAAACCACCATCCTTCTGCATGAAAGGCAAACGTCCTACCTCCATGCTATTTCTCCGGCCCCTGCTCTGTGTTTCTTAACTGGTACATTTCGTCCATCGATGTTAAGAGAGATGATTATGATGGAATTTAATGTTATTTTTGTAGGAGTTTGGTGGGTTTATTGGGTATGCCTCCCTTAAATTAGAACCTTCAGTTCTTTTAAGGTATTTTTGAGTCTGTAAAGTTTCTGAGCTGTAGTTTATTCATGAATCTATGTATTCTTCCTTCAAACCTGAAGGAAATTAAGGAAAGTCTGGCTCAGTAAAGTGTTTTTGAAAAACTATTTCATTAAGTTTTTTCACTATATACCACCATTTCCCTCCAACCTGGAGATTTGCTTGTGATAAATTTGCTATGAACCTTCTTTGAATGTAATTTCCCTTTTAGATCTTACTGCTTTCAGTATTCTATCTATAGTTTTCATTATTATGACTAAGATGTGCCTTGGGGTGCTTTTTATTGGCCATCCAGGATGTGGTTGCATATACTTTTCAACTCTAGCAACTTCTTAGCTATGATGTCCTTGACTGCTGATTCTGTGAGTGTTTTTTTACTGGGTGTCTGGACTCCAATGATTCTTATGTTTTTTTTTCTATTTAATTTATCTCAGAGTTTTATTTTCATTTGTTGGTTCATTTTCAGGATTTTTTCCATCATCTATTTATTTTAAGTCTCTTTTCTAACTTCTTCTGTTGTATGAGTTGTTATGCAACTCATCTAACAGCTCATTGATTTTGTCCTCAGCAGCTATTACTCTGTTGGTGAGGTCTTTCAGTGGCATTTTTTTTTATCCTACCAAGTTTTTCAGTCCTGTTATATCCATTTGACGTTTTCTCATTTCTTCTCTCATGTCCTCCAGAGTCTTATTTGTGGTTTGTTCAGTTGGTTGCATGGTTTCATTGAGTTCTTTATCCTTCTTAACATTTATTCTCGAAAGTCCTTGTCCAAGAGGCTATGTAGGTGGTCAGTACTACAATATTCATTCTCTAAGCATGGTGCATCCTGTGTTGTTCCCCACTGTTACCTTTAAAGTGTAGTGTTTTTTATGTGCTGTTGGAGTTCATTGACTTGAAGAAATGTGTGGCTGCAGAGTTCAGTGTAGTGACTGCTCTTCTTTCTCTGGAATAGCCTGTTTGTGTTGGGGAAGGTCTCTGCTCTCACTTGTACACACTGAACTTGCCTCTGGATGTTCAAATTTTGTTCTAGCATATAATCCATCATGGACAATGCCCAAGTGTTGTGGAGTAAGCTGTGTATTCAGTGTTTTATGGGATAGAAGGTAGTGAATACATCCATTAAACCCAATTCTTCCAGTTCTTTTGTTTCTTTATTGATACTTTGCCTAGTTGATCTGTCTGATGGTGGGAGTGGTGCTTACATATGTATATAAGAGATTTTTTAGGACACAAATGCCAAGTAAGTTCTGAACAGGACATTTTATTATTAAAATATTGAAGCCACAATACAATACCTGTTCTACAATTTAACTAACCAAAATTAAAAAAATCTCTTGACATAAATTTTAAAAAGCTTTGTTTCTGATGTGCATTTCCTCTTTTAAAAATTAAGGTACAGGGCCCAGAGAGATAGCACAGCAGCATTTGCCTTGCAAGCAGCCAATCCAGGACCAAAAGTGGTTGGGTCGAATCCCGGTGTCCCATATGCTCCCCCATGCCTGCCAGGAGCTATTTCTGAGCAAACAGCCAGGAGTAACCCCTGAGCATCGCCGGGTGTAGCCCAAACACCCCCCCCCCCGCCAAATTAAGGTACATAGCATAGAAAATTATATAAATGTTGATAAATTTAAAATTTTGTAATTTAAAGAACTATAGCTTAATTGAATTGTAAACAGAAGTGTACACTTATAAGTAGTTTTCAAGAAGCAGGAAACACTATGCTTTTATCTGATTGCCTGGATTTCATCCTGTAGTAAATGTAAGATGAGTAATAGCTGTTAGAGATACAAAGAATTAGTACAAAAGTCTTGAGAACTTGCATGCACACACATACTGTATTATATGATAAGTATTCATTTTAAATTAATTCTACTTTGAAACATGGAGTTTTGAATTTTTAGTGGCTTAAAGAAATGGAACATTGGTAACTGATCTTTCAGAACACAAATATTGCTTTATAGATGCATATATATTTATATATCATTTGTCTGCTGGTTCATATATAAGTTTATATCCAATTTTTCTGACAAATGACTAAATAAGTCATGGTGCCAATTTACCTCCAAAAGTAAATTTAGCACATCATAAATATTTTTCTTTATAAAAGAAAAACAAAAAGAATATGTGCACTAGAAATATTTTATACAAGATTTTTAAACTGAAATTAAATAGGCTAACTTCAAGACTAAGGACCCTTGTTTATTTATTGATTTGAAATTTATTATAGTTCATTTATTTTTATTTTATTATAATTTATTTCTTTTTTACATTGGAAGCCTATGATATGACTAGTACTGTAACAGTAACAAAACATAACTGTGCAAATGCTTAACACTTGCCATCAATGATATTATGTCCATGAGAAAGCCTTACAATGAATAAACAATATGACTGGATTGCAGGGTTTACATTCAGGCTCATATGTCTTTCTGGTGAGAGACTTCATTGAATTAAAGACAGTGGCTCATTAACATCAAGAAATTAAGCAACCTATTATACTCTGCTAATTTGATAGATGGAAAAAGCAAAGAATTGTCAGAGTGCTTTATCCATCACCATGTTGTTGATCAAAGGTTGATAAAGGGGCTCAGCATCCTGACCTTCTGTCATTATCAGTCACTATCATACACTCCAGGGAATATAACCTAAAATTTCAAATTTCATTTTAGTATTTATCCAACTAGTTGAACTCCCTGCATACTATTTTGACTCAATATACTGAGACTAGGAGTTGATGATCTGGTCAGAAAGGCTTCAATCTTAATTTCAACATAACAGTGTATTAACTTGGCAGAGGTACATGGAGAATGTCTTGTGTGTTTTCTCGGAATATTCTCTAAGTATCTGAACCTCAGAAGAGAGAGATAAATCGCCCAGACTGCCCTTTCCCTTGGCCATTCAGACAAATTTCTGTTCTTCTGATGAATAGCTGGAAGCTTAAATATTTAAGTCTGAGGATCTCCTTTGGTATTTTGAGTGTTTTAAGCACTAGGATTCTATTAGATTATACCAGCAGGGGTTGGCACAGATTTAAGCATATAATACAGTCTCAGAATATGCATAGTTAAGATGGTTTCTTATATTTTCTTTCTGTGTTATTTGAATTTTATATAAAAATGACAATTTTTTGAAATAGAAGTTATTCCTGTTAAAGAAGTAAATAGATTTTTTAATTTTTTATATAATTTTTATTTTAATCATTGTAGCTTACATATCATTGACAATATTTTAGGTCCATATTAACATAAAATCAGGAGAATTCCCATCACTGAATTATCCTCCTTCCACCTCTGTTCCCATCCTGCCTTCCATATCCTCCCCCCTCATCCCCGGGGCTGCTAGAATGAGTGGTCCCCTCAGTGCCTAGCTTACTACTTAGTGATCTTATACCTATTTGTTCTTGGTACCTCCCTTATCTCCCCCTCAAATTGGGAGGTGGGATTAGATAGTTCAAGTTATGTGGTTTTGTTTGAAGAAAAGAAAAGTAATAATCTGGGGTAAAAATCAAATACGCCGAAAATGGGTGGAGTCCTTCTAGAGGCTCTCATCCTTGGTTTGAGAGACAAAGAGGAAAAAGAATGTGAAACACCACAACAGTACGAAAAAGAAGTGTCAAATAAAATATCCAGTGAGCACTCCAACAATAAAGATAAACACCACATAAAAGCCATGGTCTTGAGATGAAAAACATGTCAGCGCATAAAGGAAGAAGAGAAAAGAAGAAAAATAAAGTAAAATAAATAAATAAATAAAAATGGAGACAACTTCAATAACCACACCAAAACAGAGAAGTCAACAAATAATAGATAAATATATAAAATAATAATAATAATAAAATAAAACATGTTTTGTGCTTTTTGCCTTTTTTTTTTCCCCTTCCTGCTCAGGCACAGTAAACATTGGGGTCATTCAAATTCCCTTGGCCTAAGAGATACAGGGTTTCTCCCCCCTTGAAGTATATTGTCATGGACTCAACTATAGACTACTTTCAGGTTCATTTACTCTCCCCTTGGTGTTTTTGTGGTGTATGGAAGACTTCTGCTCTGTCCTGGGTGATAAAGTCAGACCTCTTATCTAGAGATCTTGGTATCTGCACAGGTCAAGGAGTGGAACTTATGATGAAGTCTTTCTTTGTGGTTCTAGAAGTTCTGTTCCCTCAGTGTCATTTTAATCCATCTTCTTGGTGGTCTTGGTCTTTGCACTGATCCTAGGATGGAGCCTGGGATAGCCTCTTTTATTATGTTACCAGAAGACCCATTCAGTTGCTATTGTCTCAGTCAGACCTCTGGAATTAGAGATCATGGTTATTGTGCAGGCCATAGATCAAACCCTAGACTATGGTTGTTTCTTTTTTTTTGGGGGGGGGGTCCCAGGATACATACTGCCAGGTCATAGTTCTATCAGCCAGTCATTTGTAGATTGTGATCTTGGCTTTTGCACAGATCAAAGGGTGACAAGTCTTCTGATTTTGTCTTATCATTAGCTGGTGAGGTAGGATTACATGCTCTTAGGTCAAGTTGTTCCCAATTTCCTCATTGTCAGAATATCATATTAGAGCTGTCTCTTGTTGGTGTCCGAACCAAATCCGGATGGGATTTGTTTCCTGTAGCTGTTGTGAAGAACTGCGTCGTTTCTATGTCTGGGATCCAGGGTTCAAGGCTGGACAGTTGGTGTCTAATCACCTGGGGTCTAAGTTAGGTCCACACTATATATTTTCAAGTTTGGAGATGCTCCTGTATTGTAAACAAGTATGAGTTCTTATCCCTAGTAGATAAGAGCTCATTTTTATATGTAAGATTTCCCCCTTTTTTAGTGTGCCTTTGCAGGGAGAAATGGTGCTATATTATATTGAAGGTGCATTTGGGGGTGGAAAGAGAAGAAAACAGAAACAGGTCACACCCCCTACCCCCCAAAAAAGATAAAATAGAAATAAAAATATATGTGCTCACATATATGTATATATATAAAGAATAAATATTTTTAAAATGAAATAAAAAGTAATTAAAGAAACAAAGTGATGTAAGAGACTACCTTAAATTTGGAGCAAAGCAGTTAAAGAGGTAGTTAAAGCAGTTAAAGAGGTAGTGTAATACAGTACTTGTACTTATATTGGAAGTGTAGGTTTCCCCATTGTCTTTTGAGATTTTTTTGTGGTGTGTGGGTTCCCAGGTGCCCTTTCATCACACACCCTAACCTTCTTGAGATTGGCAAAAGATTTGTGACAGGGGGAGTCTTTGGAAGAGTTCTTGCCTTGGGGATCCTTTTAGAGCTAAGTCCGGTTTCAAGTGACAGTCCACGTAGGAGGAGTTGGTAAGAAGGGCCATGCAGCATGAGTCAGCAGGGGAGTTGGTTGCCTTTTCTTGCCGGGGACAAGGTGTGTGTTGACTGGGTGTCCCTTCACTTGGGTGCTGGGTACTGTTTCGTTGGGGTAGGAGGTCAGTCTAGATGCCTACTGGATTAAAAACTGAGGATGAAGAGTTTTAATAAAATGGGAAATCTGGGTGGGATTGAGGGGTGAAGGGATAGTCAGATTTCCAAAAAGGGGGGAAAGTATATGGAAGGTCCAGGAAAGAAGAGAGAAGAAAATAAAACAAAACAAAACAAAACAAAACAAGTAGTGAGAAGAGAGGAGAAAAGAGCAAGGGAATGCTAGTTTGCTTGGATGTGTTCGATGAATAGAGCCTGTAGTATAAGTCTGTAGGTCACAGTTGCTGCTTCGGTAGTCTGGCTGGTCACGTGCTTCAAGTCCTAAAAGAAGGTATAACCTAGAGATAAAGGGTGTGTTGAAGAATTTTATCGGGACATTCTCGTAATGCAAGCTGGGTATGGTATTTCATGTGACTGAGCCCCGAGATGCCATCTTAGTTTGTCCACCCTTTGTATCCAAGAATGCCTGTGGAAAGAAAAGATGAGAGGTTATTTTAAGTATAGTAAAATTAAGGCATTAAAGCATATTGTTATGAGATGCTTCCATTGGAGTCAGGAATTCCCCAATTGTATTTTTTACCTGTAATCCTGTATAAGATCCCTAAGGGATTATTGTGGGCCTTTATAGTAGAAGGCTGATTACATACCTGTTCTCTCTATGCTGCTGTTTCTGCTGTTGCTGGTTTCTTTGTGGTATAATGTGTAGTCAAGAGTTTGTGTTGTTCCTCTTTTATGTGTTTTGGGCAATGCTACTCAGTATATGTTGACTGTTACAGTGTTTGGAGTTTATACCATGTTAGACCCTGATAGATCCTGTTATTTGATTGTTCAGTATTAGTTGTATATAAGGTGTATGTTCTAGGTGCTTCAGAATAATGCTATCATTCTGTGTTTATCTTTCATCTTCTGGCTTGCTTCATTTGATATATATATGTATATATGTATATATACATATATATATATAATATGTTCTAGGTTCATCCAAGTTGCTGCAAAGTCTGTGATTGTATCATTTCTGACTGCCATATAGTATTCCATTGTGTAGAGATACCACATCTTAATGATTCTTTCATCTGTTGTTGGACATCGAGGTTGGTTCCAAACTTGGCTATTATACTGAGTGCTGCAATAAATGGTGGGATGCACACATACTTTGAGATGAATGTTCTTCCAACTTGAGGGTAGATACCTAGGAGAGCAATTGCTGGGTCAAATGGCAGCTCAATTCTGAATTCTTTGAACACTCTCTAGACTATTCTCCATAGGTGCTGGAATACGGGGCTTTCCCACCAGCATTGGATAAAAGTGCCCTTCATACCGCATCCCCAACAACAGAGATTGTTCCTATTATTTTTGATGTGAGCCATCCTCACTGGTGTAAGGTGGTACCTCATTGTTGTCTTGATTTGTATTTCCCTGATGATGAGTGAACGTGAGCATGTTTTCATGTGTTTGTTGGCCATCCTTCTGTCTTCCTCAGAGAAGTGTCTATTCATTTCATCTCCCCATTTTTATGGCTTTATTTGGTTTGGGGGCTCAGCTTTCTGAGTGCTTAGTATATTCTAGATCTCAGTCCTTTATCTGATGTGTTGAGTGAAAAGATATTTTCCCATTCAGTTAACTGTCTTCTTGTGTTAAGTAGGGTTTCTTTCGCCATGCAGAAGCTTTTTGGTTTGATGTAGTCCCATTTGTTTATGTTTAATGCCAAAGTTCTTGCCATTGGTGCTCCCTCCTCGAAGAACTTTTTGATATATAAGTCTTTGAGTGTTCTGCCTATTTTGTTCTCAATAAACTTTATAGATTCAGGTCTGATTTTAATGTCTTTGATCCATTTTGAGTTAACCTTTGTATAAGGAGTGAGGTATGGGTCAATTTTCAATTTCTTACATGTGGTTTTCCAGTTGTACAAACACCATTTGTTGAAGAGACTTTCTTTGTTCCATTTCAAGTTCTTGGCTCTTTGCCAAATTTAGTTGGCTGTATATCTTGGGGTTTATGTCTGGGAATTCTGTTCTGACCCACTGGTCTGATGTCCTGTCTTTGTTCCAGTACCATGCTGTTTAGATCACTATGGTTTTATAGTATAGTTTCAGGTTAGGTATAGAGATGCCACCCAGCTTCTTGTTTTTCAGTATGTGTTTGGCTATCCTGGGTCTTTTGTGGTTCCAGATGAATTTTGTGATTGTTCTAATTCTTTAAAGAATAATGTCTGAATTTGGATAAAAATTGCATTAAATCTCTATAGTAGTTTGGGTAGGATAGTCATTTTAACTACATTAATTCTACCTACCCATGAGCATGGGATGTTCTTCCATTTCTTTAGATCCTCTTCAATTATTTTCTGAAGTGTTTTGAAGTTTCCCTAGTATAGGTCTTTCACTTCCCTTCTAAGGTTGATTCCTAGGTACCTAATATTTTTGATACTATTTTAAATGAAATTGTATTTTTAATCTCTCTCTCCTCAACTTCGTTGTTTGTATATAGAAACGCTACTGTCTTTTGTGTATTGACTTTGTATCCAGCCACTTTGCTGTATTGGTTAATTGTTTCTAGGAGTTTTACTGTGGACTCTTTGGGGTTTTCGATGTATATCATCATATCATCTGCAAATAGAGATAGTTTGTGTTCCTCTTTCCCAATTTGGATTCCTTTGATTCCTTTCTCTTGTTGGATTGCTATTGCTAGGACTTCTAATGTTAAGTTGAATAAGAGTGGAGAGAGTGGACAGCCTTGCCTAATTCCTGACCTTAGTGTCATTTAGAATAATGTTGGCTGTGGACTTTTCATAGATAGCTGTAACTATCTTGAGGAAGGTTCCTTCTAACCCTATTTTGCTGAGTGTCTTCAACATGAAAGGGTGTTGGATTTTGTCAAATGCCTTCTCTGCATCAATTGATATAATCATGTGGTTTTTGTCTTTCTTGTTGTTGATGTGATGTATGATGTTGATTGATTTGCGTATGTTGAACCAACCTTGCATTCCTGGAATAAAACCCACTTGGTCATGGTGTATGATCTTTTGATAAAGTGCTGAATTCAGTTTGCTAAGATTTTGTTGAGTACCTTTGCATCTATGTTCATTAGTGAGATTGGTTTGTAGTTTTATTTCTTGGTGGTGTCTTTGCTATCTATGGGAATGAGTGTGATATTAGCCTCATAAAAGGAGTTGGGGAGGGTTCCTGTTTTTTCAATGGTTTGGAAGAGTCTATGGAAAAGTGGTAGTAAGTCTTCCCAAAATGTTTGATAGAACTCACCTGTAATTCCATCTGGGCCTGGACTTTTGTTTTTAGGGAGTTTCTTAATTACATCTTCAATTTCCTCTGAAGTGATTGGTCTGTTTAGGCTTTCTAGGTCTTCCTTTTCCAAATTTGAAAGATTTTTTTTTCAGGAATCTGTGTATTTCTACTGGGTTTTCTAGTCTAATTGAGTATAGCTGTTCATAATATGATCTCATGATATGTTGTATTTCTTGGGGTTCTGTTGTAACCTCTCCTGTTTTGTTTCTGATCCTGTTGATTTGGGTGTTTTCCCTCTTTGTTTTTGGTGATTTTTGCCAGTGGTTTGTCTATTTTGTTTATTTTTTCAAAAAATCAACTCCTGGTCTCATTGATATTTTTTTTATTGTTTTCTTAGTTTCTATGTTGTTTATTTCTGCTCTGGTTTTATTATTTCTTGCCTTCCAGTTGTGGTTGGGTTTCTTTGCTGCTGTTGTTCCAATTCCTTGAGATGATCCTTTAAGCTGTTGATTTTTGTCATTTTCCTCTTTCTTGACATAGGCCTATATTGTTATGAGTTTCTCCCTAATTATTGCTTTTGCTGTGTCCCACAAATTTGACATTTTCTCTTCATTATTGTTGGTCTTAAAGAATCTTTTCATTTCTTCCTTAAGTTGCTCTTTGATCCAGCTGTTGTTGAGCAGCATGTTGTTTAATCTCCAGGTATTAGTTTTTCTCCATTGCTTCTTCTTGCAGTCAATTTTGACCTCTGTTGCATAATGATCTGATGGGGTGCTTCTAATGATCCTTACATTTGTGGTCTTATATAGGTTAGATTTGTAGAATAGGACATGGTCTTTTCTGGAGTAGGTTCCATGTGGGCTTGAGAAGAATATGTATTCTGCTTTCTGAGGATGGAGGGTCCTATATAAGTCTATTAACCCTATATCTTCTAATTTTTTATTTAGGGCTATTATTTCTTTGCTGTTTTTCTCTTTGGTGGATCTGTCCAGTGGTGATAGTGGGGTATTGAGATCTCCTACTATTATCACATTTCCCTTCATGTGTTTTTCCAGGTTGGCGAGCAGTTGCCTGACATATTTTGCTGGCTCTACATTAGGTTCATAAATATTGACCAGGGTTAGTACTTCTTGAACTAGTGTTCCCCTGATCAGTAAGTTGTGACCCTCTTTGTCCCTGATCACTTTCTTGAGGTTGAATGCAATTTGGTCTGATATAAGAATGGCTGTCCATGCTCTTTTTTGTTTTCCATTAGCCTGAATAATTAGTTTCCATCCTTTTATTCTAAGCCTGTGCTTGTACTGTAGTTGTAGGTGTGTTTCTTGCAGGCAGCAGAAGTTCGTTTTATGTTTTCTAATCCAGTTCTCTACTATGTGTCTCTTAATGGGAGAGTTTAGTCAGTTAACATTTAGGGAGATTATTGACAGAGAGGACTGTTGTGCAGTTGTGTTTTGTAGGGTGGTTGTTGTTACAATTGGGTGTTTGGATTGTATAATTCATCTCTGAGTAGGTCGTTTAGGATTGGCTTTGTGCAAATAATGTAAGTTCGTTTTTGTTTGAGAATATTTTTTAGTTGGCCCTCCCATGTGAATGAGAGTTTTGCTGGGTATTGGACCCTAGGTTGGAAGTTTCTTTCATTCAGACATTTAAATATGTCATTCCACTGTCTTCTTGCTTGAATTATTTCAAATGGGAGATCTGGTTTGATTCTTATGTCCCTTCCATTGTACTTGAGTGTTTTTTTTCTCCCTTATTGCTTTGAGGAGTTCAAATTTCTCTGTTTTTTGTTTTGTTTTGTTTTGTTTTTGTTTTTTGTTTTTTGTTTTTGCCATTTGGATTACTATATGTCCTGGTGTTGGTTTATTAGGGTCTATTTTATTGGGGACTTTTCACTTCCTGGATTTGCACTGAAGCTTCTTTCCAGAGGGTGGGAAAGTTTTATGCTATTATTTCTGACTACTTGTTCTTCCCCTTTCCCTATTTCCTACCCTTCTCATATACCTACAATTCTTAGATTATTTTTTTGTCTTTGTTCAGTAAATATAGGACTTTGTCTTCCAGTACCTTGCCTTTTACTTTCTTGTTGGCTTCTTGGTTGTTTTTTGCTTGCAGTTTTTCTTCAAGTTCTTCTATGTGTTTCTCCAACTGTGTGATTCTAATCGTGTGACTTTTTACTTTGTCTTTTATATACTTTAATTCCCTTTATATGGTATCTCTCATGTCTTGTAGCATGTTTTCTTTAAGTTGGTCTATTTGTTCCTCCATGAATTTGTTGTACTCTCTGACTAGTGACTCATTTCTTTCAGCATGGTTTGCATTTCCTTTCTCATGGCTTCTTTTAACCCTTCCTCTTTTGGGTCTGTGCGTTTTGGTGGGCTTGGGAATTAGTTAGGATTTCTCTCCAGGTCCACTGGTGTTGAAGTCTTCCTTAGTTTACCCATATTTCTTTTCATTTATTGGTTTGGCTTGGAGTGCAGTTTCTTCAGATTTCAGCTCGCTTTTGAGTTGGGTGAGGTTACTGAAGTTTGTCCCCTCTCACATCTTCCAGTGCAAGTGCAATTACCCTCTCCCTCTACCTACCCGCCAGTGCAATTCCACTCCTGGCCACAATGGATGACGGCGCTGTTGAGCCTAGCTACCTCGGCTCCTCCCCTATCTAGGAGTTAATGGAGCTCCCGTCTCCTCCAGAAAACTACCCTCTGCCCCTTGGGGTCCAAGCTCCAATTCAGGGTTTAGGGGGTCAAGCTATCTTTAGTGTGTCCACAGTCTCCAGGCAGTGAGGCATGTGCATGGGGTCCTGGGATGAGAGCAGACCTTCGCTTAGCTGTAGTACCCTTCCGCAGGTCCGGAGGGTGGTGGTGTAGTGGCCTGGCTCAGAGCGCTCAGGTGTGTGCGCTCCCCGATTCTGGGAGGGAGGGAGGATGGCGGGGTCCTAGAAGACCATACCACAGCTCCAGGCAGGAGTGGGAAAAGGCAGGAGGGAGGAAAGGGGTGGTTCACCTGCCAGTCCTCAGTGTCCTCAAATAGATTTATTTTTAAGGGATTTTATATGTCTGTACCATTTAAATACATTCTTTATTTTTGGTAAGCTGGGTAATGGCTTTCCTGGTAAAGGGATCCTGATTTATCTTTGGTGAAAACAGTGCTCATACTTTTTCTTATAGAACATAGGAGAAATTTAGAAGAGTCAAGTAATAGAATGCTGGATATCAGCTTTTCACTATCCAGTTATTTATATAGTTCCTTCCTTAGAGTAAATTAAGATGACTCTGCTCTGTGTGAATCTATTTCTCCATGCTACAAATTTTGGGTCAGTTTTCAGACAAAGAGCAGCCTCTATTATGCCTATGACCCACGCTTATTGTAATGTGAAAGAGAAAAAAGATCTTCTTGAACTTTTTGTAAACCAACCAATTTTTAGAGAAAGCCAATTTTCTTCCTAATACAAAGAGGTAGTCAGTGATGTAAAGGTCCAAACTTCTAGTGAATTTACCTTCCTATCATATCTCAGAAACTACCTCTAGCTTAGGGTAAATGTCTGCTTGTTCTAAGATTGTGTGTGTATGTGTATGCAAAAAATACATACTTTTCATTTAATTGTTACAACTGAAAAAAACATAAATATTTGTTTATTTTACTTTTTAATAAATAAAAGAAATAAATCAAAAACAAATCAGAAACCAGTCTCATGCATTTTATCATGTTGACTAATTTTTGATAATGCAAAGCAAACCTAAGATAAAGTTTTTATTTTACAAAATGATGATGATTGATATTGTCATACACTGTTAAATTCACTTTTTTTTTTTACTTTTTACTTTCACCTATTCTGAGTTAATTACAAGTACCCTTAACTACATCAACCCTGGCACTCAGTGATTTATGTTAAACTCTGACTAATAAAAGTAGCAGGAAAAACATTAGAGAGCTAGAAGCTTGATGGATTCAGTAAAATCAGAGACTACTCAAGACTCCCTGGCCCAAATGCACTTTTTTCCATGACACTACCTGGTTTCTTGTGTGCCACTCCAAAAAAATTGTGGAATTAGAGAGATAGTATGATAGGTAAGTTGCCTTGCATATAGCCAGTCCAGATTAATCCCAGGCATCCCTGAGCACTGCCTGGAATGGTTGCAGAGCACAGTGCCAAGAATAACCCCGTTCACTGCTAGGTCTGGTCCTAAAACAGACATGCAAAACAAAATAAATGTAAAATTTGATGCAATTTTATAAGTAAACAACATAAGCAATTTAATTCAGAGATTGACTTCTTACAAACGATTTGCTCACCAACACTTACTTAGCCATCTATTTTATACTTCAGTTCAGAGAATTCATTATTTTAAGAGAATGAGTCATTCATGTTTAATAAAGATGCTCAAGTCCATGAGAATAATTTTATGTGGTTTCTTTTAGCAGTTTAAACAGCTGTAACTCATTTGTTAAACTGAGTCTATTCCGCTTTTTGAAAAAAATGATGTGTGAAGTTTTGATGTGTGTGTGTGTGTTTCCAAACAGAAGTAGACATTTCCGGAAAATCACCGTACTTGAACTTACAGGATAGCAGCTGCTTAAAGACTGCTGGGTAGCTTAAATGTTTTCTCCTCCACCTGGATCTAGCCATTGAAATATAAACATTGATTCAAGGTTTAAAAATTGGCTTTCTTCAAGGAACCCATTGTTTATGTCCTTCCTTTTATTCATTGTTCTGTTTCTGCAATTACGGATGTTGTTGAATCTGATCAAGAACCTGGGTATTTTACCTAAACATCTATGTCATTTTGAAAGTTCAAGAATTGACATACTAGTTGGCACAGTGTAAAAGAGCAGGAAACATTAGTTGTCATCTTTGCTATATACAGAAGTTATAATGTTGCAGCAACTTTTGACAACTCATCAAGCTTTGTTATTTATAATATTGTACACTGTGTAAAGATGGATTCCTGTTAATCAGTGATAAGAAACAGAATGTGGTCCACTCTGACTCTCCATCTTGCTCTTATCTCAATGCATCTGACACCTGAAGCAGCAGGAAGTTTTGCTGAGAGCTGTCCAAAACTGTGGTTAAAAGCAAGTCACAGTTGAATTTGATATGCCAAAATAGCAAGAATAAATATTGCTTCTTTCTCTTTGTTTGTTTAGGGTAAAAAAAAAAGACTAATATATATTAAAAGCAAACCACTGGGTCTAGGTTTTACTCTTGCATTATGTTCTCTAAGAATGTATATTCTATACTAAACACAGGACATGAATTCCTGCACAATTGAATCTTCAGAGTAAATCATATAATGATATAGTTATGTATATATATGTACATATATATAAATAAGGTGTTAGACTAATAATTGCACAGGTTAAGATACAAATGACTTTTCAGATGTCCTCTGATATTTTAATTCATGATCCTGATTTTCAGGGTGTAGTTATATATGGATATTACAATGTACTGAGGCATTCACTAAATAATTCCATAAACATGTATGAAATGCTGTGCTTTGTGCAACACACTTAGTACTGATGATAACTATTTTCAATGGCTGTTTAACTTTATTATGCTCTTTAAAGCAGTCTTACACAACCACAAGAGAACTAAGCTGTAAAGAAAATGACTTGTGATTTTTTTTCCTTTTGGTTTTTGGGCCACACCCAGTGATGATCAGAGGTTACTCCTTGCTCTATGCTCAGAAATTGCTCCGGGCTTGGGGTATTGAACCAGGGTTCATCCTAGGTCAGCACATGGAAGGCAAATGCCCTACAACTTGCTCCACAGCTCTGGCCCCACTTATGATTATTTTCTAGTTCTTTCAGAATTACACATAATTGTTACCATTCCATATGCATATGACATAAGTCACTTTATCATATATGATCATTTTCATTATGACCATTGTTCACGAGGATTTGTTAGAAGAAATAGTTTCTGTCTTAGAGTTTCAACTAATTTTTGCATGAGAAGACAAGATAGCTGATTAGGAGGTTCATAATAGTGTCTATCTTCCTATATGATTGGCCATGAGAAAAGAAAGAACAAGTATAATTGGATAAACTATAACAGAAAATAACTCTTAATTTTTCTCAATTTAAATATTTCTTAATTTAAATTTTTAACTTTTCTAAAAACAATTAGAAAGTTGGGACAGTATTAATGGGAAAATGGAGCTCTGCATAGGTTAGGTAGACAAATAATAAGACAGTTTTAAACTTATCTGTAATGGAATATCTCTAACCTGACAAACACTAGAACAAGATCAATATCAATAATTTTGAATATTTACTGTGGTTAGAATTATTAAAATTCTGAAATTTAATCACAGTTTCCATAAAATTTCTAATGCTATTTTCCAGGATAAACATTTCATATTGCCTCACATTATCTCTTCCTCCTCCGTGAAGCAAATATCTCTAGAGAAATGTCTTTAAAACTCTCACAAACCAGAAACATATATTTCTGTGATTTATCTATGAAATATTTCTTCTGTTACGTGATAATATAATGTAGTATTTTGAGGCAAGAAATACTTTGCTACTATGAAATACTATTATTCGTGCTTAAGATTTTCAAAGCGGTAATAGACATATTAGGTTCATTAAAAAAAAAAACAAACTAATATTAGGCTGAAGGAGCCCTGGTTAGAGCCCGAGTGAAGGGAAGTATAGTTGCCAATGGTGAAACATGTATGTGGGTAAATTTCTGAGCTACAATCCCAAAATATAGCACAAAACATCATCTGAGATGATGAAAAGGAGGAGCTGAAAATGCTTATGAGACAAGCTGGTGCTCAAGAGTGGGGCCGTGACTGGGAAGAGGAAATGTTTGTGATGTAAGAAATAGATTATGACCCCCCCCCAAAAAACAGAAAAACAAAAAACAACCAAACAAAAAACCTTCAGATAATTGACTGGGTGGGAAAGGAGGAAGTGGAGGAGCCACTGGATAAAACCTCTGTGAAGAAATGAGCCTCAAGTTTGAGAAAAGATCCTACAAAAAGCAAAAGCTGTGGATCAAATTTATGAAATCTGAGCAGGATCGCAATGACATCACTCAAGAGAAGCATGTGGTGGCCACCATGCCAGACCTCTACAACCTTCCAGTGAAGCTCCGGAAGAGCTCTTGAAGAGCCGGACTGACTCTTCCCAGCTACCTGGGACATGGTAACACATATGTGTCCAAGGCTGTGCTTAATTTTCTCTGGGACTTAACATATATAGACTCCTTCCACGAGAGTGAGGAAACTGCGGAAGTCTTCATTGACTCTCTAGTCTAGTGTATGGACAAGTGGTGACTCTGCTCCAACCTGGTGCAGCTGGATGAGTCCTGTGAAGGAAGAGGCCGACGGTGTCCATAAGATTCTGGCTATTGAAGAAATCATAACTAAGTTCCAGCCTGGGATGTGCACCGAGGACACACAGCAGGGACTCCTGCAGTGGCTGTTGAGGAGACTGAAGACAAAGATGTATTTTGCTGGCAACAAACACTGTTTGGTAATAGAGTGTTAGTCATCTTGCTCCAGGACAATGACGAAAATAGGGAATTTCTTGGGGAGCTGGATGCAATTGATGTGCTTCTTCAGCAGTGATCCGTGATTAAAAGACATAACCCGATCACAGCTGAGAAGCAAAAGATGATAGAGATCTCTTCTATTCTCTCTATTCCTGCCTCACCCTCAGCTCCAATTGAGAGTGCTTCCTGAAGGGCAAGGAGGGCCTGCAGCTGATGAACCTCATAACCTCATGCTCAGAGAAAATAAGATCTGGAGAAAATCATGGACCATGTCATGATCAGACCCAGGGGCAGAGACAATTGTGGATATATATATATATATATATATATATATATATATATATATATATATATATATATATAAATTGATGGGTAATATTGGCTGGCAAACCATCTTTCCCTTCTTTATGACATTTCGAAGAATATCAAGAAAATGGGTACCACTCACTGAAAAGGAGCATGAAGAACATATGTGTTTGATTCTGGCTTCCTTCCTGTGGAATCTGAAGAGACCCGAAGGAACTCGGTTTCTGAATAAATACACCAAATGATAGTGAGGTCTACAGATTGATGGAGTTGCATTTTAAATGCCTGGATGCAATGCAGATCACAAGACAACCGAGGAGGAGAAACACGATGTGGTCCTGCCTGGCAATATTATAGATAGTGACACAGAGGGCAGACGAGATCTTCCTCAGGTGTCTGGCTGCCAGACTCTTCTTCAGTACAACTGCTACATAATGGCAAGAACTGCAACACCAATCAATGTCCCATAGAGTAGCCAGAGTTCACATGATCCTGAACATAAGAGGAACCTCCATCAAGATCGTCAGACATATCATCAAGGAGTATGCAGAAAGTGTTGGGGATGCATGGAACCTAGAATATGAGAGAATGAGCAGAAGCACATTCTAGGGCTGCTGGAGAACTTCTAGGGCCCCTATGCCCTGAGCAGCACAGAGACTCCTCTGTACCTACTATTCAGGCAGCCTTGTACCTCGGGGCCTGGTATTTGGATTTATTAAAGATAGTTTTGGTAAACACAAAAACAAAACTAATATTTGAAAATCAAACTAGTATAAGTATATAACTAAGAAACGCAAAATTTACTCTCTTGCTAACTAGCACTTTTTAAATTAATAAATTGCTACTACTACAGGATTGCTATTTACTCCTTCCAGTAGAAAAAGTACCCACTCTTGATTTAATAAAATGTGAAGTTTATTCTGCATGCCATATACACAAGGGAAACAAAGTGAATCTTTTGTTTGTTTGTTTTTGGGTCACACCCGATGGCGCTCAGGAATTATTCCTGGCTCTGTGCTCAGAAATTACTCCCGGCAGGTTCAGGGGACCTCTGTCTGAAGTTTCCTGCATGCAAGGCAAACGCCCTTCAGCTGTGCTAGGCCTATGGCCCTCAAAGTAAATTGTTTTCAGACATGTATTTGTCACGAATTTCTTTTATCTTTTGAAGTACAAATTTTACTTTGAGGTTTACAAGTTTACATCACCAGAAGAACCCAGAGTACCAACTGTTAACACAAGAAAATCCAGCAGCTTTCTTCCTGCCATTCCCCCACCCACCAAATAAAGGCTCAGTTCCTCTACTAAGTTCCAAAAGAAAATTATGGTCTCTATTCTTCCCAAGTAATCTGGTCTGAGCTGAAAACTCTGAGGGTTGAGGTTATTCCCTTTTCTACCTGAAGACACAAGAGCAGACTGCCACAGTGATACTTTTTGACAAAAATGGCCCAGCTCCACAATAATCTTATCAAACTGCCAAGTCACCAAATTTGTCCCAGCTCTGTTTATAGATACCGGTGACTCTGTGGTCACAAGAAGCAGCATGACTCCTCTAACTTTCATAGTAGTGTCAGCCTAGTAGGGTCACAACCTTTCTGATGAGAAAGTTGTGTAAAAAACTACCAAGCTCAATGAGCCTAAACAGAAATACAGAAAGCTCAGCTAGCAACAATCCCAACCTGGTATATCCTTAAGCCATGATTGTAGTAACACCATTGAGATATATAGCAATGATTATTCATTGACCCTTATTGAGATTTTTTTTTTTTGGTTTTGGGGTCACACCCAGCGGTGCTCAGGGGTTACTCCTGGCATTATGTTCAGAAATTGCAGGCCCGGGGGACCATATGGGATGCCGGGATTCAAGCCACCATCCTTCTGCATGAAAGGCAAATGCCTTACCTCCATGCTATCTCTCCGGCCCCCTATTGAGACAAATGTTATCGAAACTTTTGTCCATTTGTCTTTGTGTTGTAGCAAATAGTACAAAGTAAATTTGTGCCTCTAAGGAGGGTAAATTCGGGTTGTGGGTGGGTCACATTAGTGATATGGCTGATATTTGAATATTTAATGCCTGAAACAGTTGTATTATAAACAACATGGAAAATCATTGTATTGTAAATTTTTTTTTGTTTGTTTTTTGGTCATATTCATTGATGTTTAGGGATTACTCCTGGCTATCAGAAATCACTCCTGGCTTGGTGGACCATCACTCAGAAATTGCTTCTGGCTTGGTGGACCATATGGGATGCTGGGATCAAACAGAGGTCCTTCCTCGGTCAGCCGCCTGCAAGGCAAACGTCTTACTGGTGCACTACTGCTCTGGCCCCATGGTGTTGTCAAAATTTTAAAAGAAAACTGCCACCTCAATCATCAAACCCCAAACAAATCTAAGACTTTGGTGGCACAGCACAGACTGTAGTATAATGTCTGTGAGAGACCATTTTCCATGTTGTATATGTTACCATATTTTAATTAGGTCTGTGGTCAATTAGCAATGCCTAAGATCTTTTCCTGAAAGATTCTAGTCTAAAATGAAGAAATATATGTCACTTCTGATCTTCCTATTTATTCTGACTTACCCTCTACCACTATTTGTTACTCTGAATTTAGATATTTAACATCTAGGTTTGTCATTATTTGATACTGTCCATTTCTTTAATTTGATCTTTATATTCCATAGATAGTAAGATCATCTATTTGTCCTTCTTTTGACTTACTGTTTTTAACATGATGCTCTCCAATTCTAAATATCTTTATCATATCTGGGGTTTAATATTTCTTCTTAAAATGAGCAGTTACTTGTGATTATTAAGCTCTGCTTTGGTCTCTTTAGAGTCAAGAAATCCACAACATTTATACTTAATATGTAAATAAATAAATACTACATTTATTTTCACTAGATTTGTTTTTTCTTCTTTTAGGGAGGTCATAGTCTTTCTAAACTATACTCCTGGATTTCTGGGTAAACATGTTTAGAAAAAATAAATATTAAAAATTTTATTTCTCTGTGATTTGAGTGCCTAAATCACTTCAGGCTTATGAATAATTGCTAATCTGATATTTGCCTGTGTGTGTAAATTACATAAAGGTACCTTTATACTTTATACCTTTTATATGTATATAAATTTATACCTTTTTTAAGTTTTTTCAAATGTAACTCAGATTTTTATTTCTTCCTTACACCAAGTTTGTAGCCTGAATTTCTTAAGAATAGCCTTGAAGATGGAGCATAATGCACAGTTTACTGAAAGGAAGTCATGTGTTGTCTGGCATGTCTCAGCACTATCTGAAGAAAACAGAGCATTGACCTGCATAAAGAAGTCAGATAGCCTAACTTGATAACAGATCATGTGAAGCAGACTGGAGATTTTGCCTGACCAGGAACTTGCCCTTACTCCAACAATGTGACAAAGTTTCTAAAAATATACAAGCCCTCACGCCATTTAAAAGTTAAAATTTATAATCCCAGATAGTTAAATTCCAGAGCCAAGTATAACATTTGTCATACTTAACAGTTTTAAAGCATGTCATAGGGACATTAATCCAATGGGCCACTCTTGGATTGAAAAAAAAAAGTAAAGGTGGGCAGGATACAAAAGGTTCTAGAAAACTTTGCCATGTGAAGAATGGCGATGAACAACAAGGGATGTTTCATGATCGGGGTCTTCAAACTACGGCCCACGGGCCACATATTGTATTTATTCCCATTTTGTTTCTTCACTTCTAAATAAGATATATGCAGTGTGCATAGAAATTCATTCATAATTTTTGTTTTTACTATAATCTGGCCCTCCAACAGTCTGAAGGACAGTGAACTGGCCCCCTGTTTAAAAAGTTTGAGGACCCCTGCATGGCAAGGTTTTCTTTAAATAATCAAGAATAACTACATGGAAAGTGCAGAAATGTCTTAGTTTAAGCAACTGTCTTTTGTTTTTTGTTTTTTTGTTGTTTTTTTTTTTTTGGTCACACCCAGTGATACTCAAGGGTTACTCCTAGCTATGCTCTCAGAAATGGCTCCTAGCATATGGAACGCTGGGGAATCGAACCATGGTTCTTTCTGGGTCAGCCCTGTGCAAGGCAAGCACCGTACCACTGTGCCACCACTCCGGCCCCTATTCTAGGTAACTGGAGATCAAAATTAAGACAGTTAGTAGCTATATTAATCTAAATTGTTCTGAAGAAGTATTTTTTTCTTTTTTTTTCTTTTTTGCTTTTTGGGTCACACCCGGCAGTGCTCAGGGGTTACTCCTGGCTGTCTGCTCAGAAATAGCTCCTGGCAGGCACGGGGGACCATATGGGACACCAGGATTCGAACCAACCACCTTTGGTCCTGGATCGGCTGCTTGCAAGGCAAACGCCGCTGTGCTATCTCTCCGGGCCCAGAAGAAGTATTTTCTAACAACACAATTTGTGCCTCAGAGATGTACTCTTTCATAAAATGTATGAAGAAAAATCACAAGAGAAGAAACAGGAAGCATTAACATTTATTCAAGGATATTCAGGAAGCAATGCGAGTGAGAAAACCTGTGTGAGAGAAAAAGGTGCAAAGAAACCTAAAAAATATTTCTTTAGTTGGGGCTTGAGTGTTAGCACAGCAGTAGGGTGTTTGCCTTACACACAGATAAACTGGGACAGACCTGGGTTAAATCCCCTGCATCCCATTTGGTCCCCAGAGCTGCCAGGAGCGATTTCTAATTGCAGAGCCCGGAGTAACCTCTGAGCACCACCTGTGTGACCCAAAACAAAACAAAACAAAACAAAATTTCTTAGTTCATGATATTCCATTACTTTAGACTTGTTTTTGGTGGTGGTGGGTGTTTCTTAGAAGAGGAGATTGCTAGAAAAAGTATTTTCTTCTTTTTTGAGGCTCATATTACTCTATTGCTCAGGGATGACTCCTGGTTCTGATCTCAGACATCACACCTGGAGGAGCTCAGGGTCAAATACAGCATGCCAAAATTCAAACCTGGGTTGGCCATATGGAAAGCAAATACTCTATTCATTGAATGATCACTGTGGCCGTAGAAAAATCCATTTTCTAAAGCTAAAAATAAAATACCAGAGAAGAGTTTTTCTTATTTATATTATCAGCATGCACTCCCATTCTAGAAGTTGAGATAAATAGGAGTAATAAGAGAAATACAACTCACCTTGATAATTGGCAGGCTGCCTTGAAAAATACTTGCTCTATAAGATGAAAGGAGAACAAACTGAAAAGAGTTGTTGTAAATATAAACTGGCTAGATACCGAGATTGCATGATGTGGTACTAAGCAACCACAGTGGGAATAACTATCCTACAAAGAACATATGTTTCAGTTACTCTTCATTAGAGTTCTTCCAGGGAAGCGTCAATCCCAATCTCATCATTTCAAAGGGATAAAATGGGATTCAAGAAGGAAACACAGCATTTAGAAGAGCAATAATCTCAACACAATTGTTGTGAGTTCATGGGACATGCAGTTACCAACTGTACTAAACCATTGCCTCATACACATCTGTACATTATAGAAGTCCAAGTGCTACCATTATGACCTCCAAATCAAAACAAACCAAAATAAAACCATCGGGATGAAGAGAGTATAGTGAGTGGGCTACTTGTCTTGCATATGGCAGACCTGAGCCCCTCAGAATGATACCTGATAGCAGAGCCAAGAGTAAGCTCTATCACTAGATGTAGGCCAAAAACAAAACAACCACATAAAAAGTTCCATATTTTTACTCTTATTCAAAAGTATGGTTATATACATTCACAACAATTGTCAAATGTTAGTTATTATAAGAGTGATTATCAATTGATCATGTATAAGACAGGTACTGGGCCTGGAGAGATAGCACAGCGGCGTTTGCCTTGCAAGCAGCCAATCCAGGACCAAAGGTGGTTGGTTCAAATCCCGGTGTCCCATATGGTGCCCCGTGCCTGCCAGGAGCTATTTCTGAGCAGACAGCCAGGAGTAACCCCTGAGCACCGCCGGGTGTGGCCCAAAAACAAAACAAAACAAAACAAAAAAGACAGGTACTAATCCAAATAATGGGGGATACAATAATGAATAATAGACACAGGCATCCTAATCCCACTCAGATTCTAGGAGTGAGAAACTTTTAATGAACAATAACAACAACAACAATTACCCTTTATACTGTTAATAAACAATACACCCAATAAAAGAAACTAGACATTGCTGTAATTAAGAAGAGGGAATGAATGTTGGGAGTGGCTTTTATCAAGATGTAGGAGTCCAAATGAGTGATATTTAAGAATTAAGGACCCTTCAATAATCCGGATGAATTTGGAAATTCTGGGAGAACCTTAGATAAATCTCTAAAAGCAATGCTGTTACTATATTTACCCGTTGAACTTGCTTAACGGGGCTTGAGAGTAATGGATTAAGTAAGATAAGAGGAAAACATTTAAGTGCAACGCTCAGTCCTGGAATAATTCTCAGTTCTAAGACCAAACAGTTGTTCCTTCCTTCCAGCTGAGTTCTCTGTGGAAACTACAGGCAGACTCTTCTGGCTGGGGTGCAGGAAGCAAGCCTTTCAGACCCATCTGTCAGAGACTTCCAGGCAAACATTGGTCGGCCCTGGGGGGAAAGGGATGAGGCAGCATTATTGTGAGGTCTTGGTAACATTTGCCAACAAAGGATGTCTAGGGTTTGCTAATTCTGTCATTTTTGCAGCTGGGTTAAGCAGCATGAGCTTTACAGGAAATCTGTAAAGTTTTAATTAGTTTAACAATAATTCTTTTCCATTTGTAACCTTAAGGCAGAGTATTTATTCTGACTCAGCTGTATTTTCACCAAGTGGGTTGTTCAAGAGAAGATTTAGGAGCTATAGGAAAGAGATCCCCGTGGGCAGGATTTAGGGTTTATTCATCATTTTCAGGCCAACATCTATGACTGTAACCATGATTTAAATATTGGTGGCATGCAATAGATACCTGTTACGAGTTAAATAAGTGTCACTATTTTAGGAACGATGTACACTATTTTAGGAACAATACACAAAAGGATATCAAATCTCTTAGCCCTAAAATAAAAAACGTCAGTAATTAAAACTTATAAAGTATGTAAATCCAATAGCTTATGCTACTTTTTAATTATATTTGAAGGTGGAATAAAATAATTTACCTAAAACAAATAAAGTTTTCTTAGTGATGATTTTGATTTATAGTATTCATTTCAGAAAACAAAAATCCTTTAAAAATATGTAAAGAATTAATTAGTAGAACTTGGTGCTTAATGAATAAATTAGCAGCTGCAAGCCCAAAATTCAACATATATTAACAGATTTTTATATGAGTTTGTAAATCATTTTAACGTTTTCATATTTTGCAGTTTTTCTTCTCTTAATGTTCCAAAACAGATAAACATCAGGAAAAAAACACTAGATTGCACTTTAGATTTTGATTTTATAAATATGGATAAGAGAATATGAGAATGGCAAGCAAAATGGAAGAGCAGGGAAAGTCATATGTCTCCCTGATTTCTCTGAACTTTCACAATTTTTGTTTTTCCATGTATGGAACAATAATTTCAGTCTAGCTCATGGGACAAGAATGTTTCTTACATAGGAGATATGATGAAATATCCAGCTAAGAATTCTCTGGATAATTGGGCATTTTAAGAAGAATCTAGTACAAAAAAAAAGAAGAATCTAGTACTATTTCATCCTTTCACTTACCTGAATGAAAAATATCCATGTCTTGAGAAAAATAAATTTTCTTCATTAATGTTATATTTCTTTTTTGCCATTGAATAACTTTACTGTAACTGCTAGAAATTAGTTTGTGGCATTTACCTACTTTCTTATATAATTATCCCCTTATATTCACTCTTGTCCAGTGTCAAGTATCTTTTACATGTCTGATATATTTCTAACCTTAGAATTAAATAAAAATATGTGAATAAAAACTTTATTTGATTCACTGAAAAATAATGTTGATTCTAACAGAAAATGTCTCCTCCCCCAAACCAGAAGTAAGCCTTTAAATTAATAACCATTTTTATCTTATTAATAACCAACTTATAGTAATTGTTTAAATGATGGACACATCAGTCAGAAAAACAGAAGACACTGTATTCTTTAGCATTTAAAAATTCAAGATATATGAAAAAGTTACTTTTGGAAAAACAGGAAGAGATTTTACTTCTAGATCTTAGCTTTGTTGCTTTTAGGAAGGCAGGAAATTCCAGATATTTCAGAAAATATTAATATCACACGCCCTAATATTTCCTATAATGTCAGGAAATGCAATTAGAATAAAACTGTGTTGCAGAAAGACAATGACCTCAGCTACCTCCACAGTATAAGGAGTGATTTTCAGGGAAGTAAATGGAGGCTGCTAAATATCTGAAGTATGCTGAAGTTCACAAGCCTTCAACTGCAGTCTCCAGAGAGCCAAAAATAGCTCCTGAGTTTCCTAATTTTTTAAATTCCTTTTACATTTTGCTTGAAAGCCCCTGAAGTCTGGACTAGAAACCATTGGTAGAGACCCTGAGATATATAGATATATAGATTCCAGGTTAAAAGAGAAAAAGATACTAATTTACAAGCAGATAACCTGTCTTTCGGGAGTGGGGAGCTTTACTGAAAGTTAGGGAATTGTATGACAGAGAGACAAAGAATTTGAGACAGATTAAGAAAAAATGGTTTGAAAAGACTTCTTAAACAAAATAGTTGTCATTGGCTGCTATTTAAAGAAAGAGGTTAAGGGTCTCCTCTTACCTCGTAAGCATCCCTGGTTTGATCCCTAGTACTGTATAGGTAGCTGGAGAACCCTGACCATTGTCAGGATTTACCTCTTACTCTATAGCCTGACCACTTCTGGGTGTGGCCCCAAAACTAAAAGGAAAAAAAAAAAAACAACAAATGATATGAGTCTAACAGAAACAAAAATTATTCTAAAGCTCATTTCCTTTATGTGTTGGGGCACTAGCACAGGCAAACAAAAGGTTGCAGTGACATTGTATCTCATTTTACAAGAAGGATTTTAAATATACCTTTCTTGTATAAAAATATAAAATACTTTATATTTTAGTTAGAAGATTCATAATCAGCTCATTGTGGTGTCTCCTATATGACAAAGTCATTAATGGCCTCATTTCATCTCATCTAGAAGAAAATCGCAAGTTGTGATCCACATGTCTTAGGATTAGTTTTATCCTAAATTACAATCATGGGAATGTTCTAGAAGCATATGTCGTTAAATAGTATTCTTCAACCAAGGACAGAAATACCAAAAATTTGCTATGTATAATGGCATATTTATATTCATTATAAGCAAAGAAAACTTATTTGCGTATTTTGTCTCTGTGCCAGTGAAAGGACTCATTTGCTAGAAAATATATTTGGGGGGCTAGAATAAGACTCAAAGCACTTCTGCAAGTTCCCTATAGTTAACTTGTGCTTCCAGTATTGGTGTGAAAGGCTAAAGGGACATACAGATTTATATTTATAAAATGTGACTAATTCAATTTTTCCATTTTTCATTTATTCTGAGAAGATAAGATCAAATAGTTATGGAGCTGGATCAACTTTGACTGAACTAAAGGAGTAAAACTGAGGTACATTTATGCAACCTCCTATCCAAAAGTGACCTAGAGTATTGAACAATGATTTTAAAAATTGTCCAAAATCTATATTCATTGTCTTGAGCTACCATTTTACTCACTTTCACAAATTCTATGTGTATTGTCCTTGACTTCTGTGCTCAATAAAGTTCAATCCCTTGTTCACCATGGAGTCTCTGGAACCCCACCAAGTATCTCTAATGACTGTGATCTCCTAAAGCTCATCTCAAAAAGAAAAGAAAAGAAAAGAAATTCTATTTAGAGTAGGATTTGTTGAGTAATTCCATTTTATCAAAACTAATTAGGATTAGGGTAGCAGTTTTAAGGTTTGTTTTAAGATTTAAAAAAGTGACAAATCTACGCCTACCCAGTGGGGTCCGACTGTGAGAAACTGTGAGTGCTGCCTGTGTGTGTGTCTCCTGTCCTGTCTCCTAAACCTCTTGGGAGTGGGATGAAAAGGACCCAGAAAATTTGCTCTCCCAGAGGCTTATTCAAGGGCCAGAATGCCAAGAAACTGCTTCCAAATGTGAGAACCAGCTATAAGCAGTACTTCACAGAAGGCAGGTCCCCAGTTTGTGATGTCAGGCTGGGAAAATCTACGAATCTATGCCTGCACAGTGGGGCCCAACTATGAGAAACTGTGAGAGCTGCCTGTGTGTGTTTGTCTCCTGTCCTGTCTCCTGAACCTCTTGGGAGTGGGCTGAAAAGGGCCCAGAAAATTCGCTCTCCCAGAGGCTTCAGAAGAGCATGGCCGCTCCGCTTCACTACACAGCCATGGGCTCTCTCTAAGGAAAGAACGCCACTGCAACAAGAAGAAAAAAATCACACTAAGAACTGTGCTGTATCACACAAGCCCAGCATTTCTCTCCAGATTGTCTTCTCTGCTGCATGCTCGGGCCTAAGATTTGATCCTGTGTGAGGCTTCATCCACGTAGGACTCCCCTTCCTTGGAGTCAAGTCAACCCACCCAGAAAGGGCAGAGCTAGAGGAGCATGGCCACTTACATCATTTAGCCAACGAATACCACCACAACATGTAGAAAAACCCACAATACAAGTGTGACAATGAAGAAACAATGCAGGCCAGCATCAGACATAGAGAATGAAGATGACAATTCTGATAACCAGAAAACAGCCAACCAACTAATCAATCTCTCAGATAAGGAGTTTAGACAAGAAGTATGGAAAATGATCAAAGAACTCAAAGAAACTATGGATTGAATTGAACAGAACACTAATAAGAATCAAGAAAATATGAGGACAGAAATAACAAAACTACAAACTGAAATAAAAGGTCAAATAACAGGCCTAAACAATTCAGTAAACAAAATGAATGGCAAAATGGATATACTCTGCAACAGGCTAACTGAAGCTGAGAATAGAATTGGTGCTGTGGAAGATGAGATAAATAACAATTCCATAAAACAAATGAACAGACAATGGAAAAATTAGTCAAAGATGTGAACAGATGAAAATAGAAGTTTATGATAAGCTCAACAGAAACAACTTAAGAATCATTGGAGTCCCAGAGACCCAGGAAGAAAATTTCCAGAAAGAATCAATGGTCAAGAACATCATTAAAGAGAAACTTCCAGAGCTAAAGAATGTATGTGATCAAATCCTGCATGCCTGAAAAGTACCAACCAAAAGAGACCCCAGAAAAAATAGCCCAAGACGCATCCTAGTCACATTGACGTATCCCACAGATAGAGACAGAATTCTGAAAGCAGCAATATCAAAAAGGGAAATTACATTAAAGGGTGCATCCTTGAGATTTACAGCAGACATGTCACCAGAAACACTCAAGGCCAGAGAGTAGTGGTGGGACATAGTGACAAAACTCAATGAAATGAATGGTTTGCCTAGAATATTGTACCTAGCAAAACTCACTTTCAGGTTTGAAGGAAGAATACATGGTTTTACAGACAAAAAACAACTCAGAAACTTTACAAACTCAAAACCAGTCTTAAGAAAAAAATTGAAAGACATACTTTAAGACAAGACTAACTGAAAGACACACCAAATTTCGATATAAAGATGGCATTAAATCCCAGGACAATTCTTTCTCTCAATGTCAATGGACTAAATGCACCAGTTAAGAGACACAGAGTGGCTAAATGGATCAAAAAACTCAATCCAATCTTCTGCTGCCTACAAGAAACAACCTGAATAGTCAGAACAACATCAACTCAAAATAAAAGGCTGGAGGAAAATTATTCAAGCAAACAACACCCATAAAAAACTTGAGTGGCCATACTAATATCACATGATGCAAACTTTATACTCAGGAAAGTTGTAAGGAACAAAAATTGATATTTTGTATTAATCAAGGAAGATTTACAGCAGGAAGAAATCACTCTCCTAAACATATATGTACCAAATGAGGGGGCCAGCAAAATATTTAATACAATTGTTGAAAAATCTGAAAAATAATATCAATAACAAAACAAAACAATAATTATGGGGGACCTCAACATGGCTTTGTCAACACTGGATAGGTCAACCAAACTGAAACCCAACAAGAATATACTAGACTTGAGAAGAGAAATGGAAGAAAAAGACCTAGTGTATATATATATATATATATATATATATAGGACACTCCATCCCCAGAAACCTGAATACACATTTTTCTTTAATGTACATGGGACATTCTTCAGGATAGACTACATGCTGGCACATAAAACATACCTGCATAATATCAACAGGATAGAAATTTTGCAGGCTACCTTCGCTGACCACAATGCTTTGAAATTATATGTGAATTCCAAAGGGACACAGAAGAAAAACTTTAACACCTGGAAGTTAAACAGCCTCATACCTCATACTCAATAACCAGTGGGTCCGAGAGAAATCAAGGAGGAAATCAAAAGTTTCCTGGAAACAAATAACAAAAAAAACACAAACTATCAGAGCTATGGGACACAGCAAAAGCAGTACTGAGAGAAAAATTTATACTTTGCAAGCACACATCAGGAAGGAAGAAGAGGCCTACCTGAATAGCTTAATGACGCAGCTCATTGAATTAGAAAGTGCTCAAAAAAGGACCTAAAATAGGGAGACAGAAGGAAATAACAAAGCTGAGAGCAGAAATCAACGAAGTGGAAAAACAAAAAACAATCTGAAAGATCAACAAAAGCAGAAGTTGGTTCTTCGAAAAAATAAAAAAGATTGATAGACCACTGGCAAAACTAACAAAGAAAGAGAGAGAGAGAAACTTTATAACTCGTATTAGGAATGAAAAAGGAGAGATCATTACTGATATGGCAGAGATTCAAAGGGTAATCAGAAACTACTTTGAGAAACTCTATGTCAATAAAAATCAGAACCTGGAAGAAATGGATAAATTCTTGGACTCTTATAATCTTCCATGGTTGAATGAAGAGGATGTAGCATATCTAAACACCCCCATTACCATTGATGAAATTAAAACGGTAATCAAAGGTCTGCCCAAAAACAAAAGCCCAGGCCCAGATGGATTCACTACTGAATTCTTTCAAACTTTACAAGAGGATCTACTACCAATCCTGGCAAAACTCTTTTATGAAATAAAAAAACGGGAACACTTCCAAATAGCTTTTATGAAGCCAACATCACATTGATACCTAAACCAGACAGAGATGCTACAAAAAAATAAAAATAACAGACCAATATCACTGATGAATGCAGATGCAAAGACCCTCAAAAAAATCCTGGCAAATAGGATTCAATGCCTCATTAAGAAGATCATCCACTATGATCAAGTAGGTTTCATCCCAGGAATGCAAGGATGGTTTAAGATTTGTAAATCTATCAACATAATATACAACATCAACAACAAGAAAAATAAAAACCACATGATCATATCAATAGATGCAGAGAAAGTATTTGATAAGGTCCAACACCCATTCTTAATAAAAAATCTCAGCAAGATGGGAATGAAAGGAACCTTTCTCAATATAGTGAAGGCCATCTACCACAAGCCAGTGGCAAATATTATCCTCAATGGAGAAAAACTAAAAGCTTCTCTCTAAATTCTGGCACAAGACAAGGCTGTCCTCTCTCACCACTCCTATTCAATATAGGACTGGAAGTACTTGCTATAGCGATTAGGCAAGAAAAAGTTATCAAGTGAATCCAGATAGGAAAGGAAGAAGTCAAGCTCTCACTGTTTGCAGATGACATGATACTCTACTTAGAAAACCCTAAAGTCTCTACCAAAAAGCTTCTAGAAACAATAGACTCATATAACAAGGTGGCAGGCTACAAAATTAACACACAAAAATCAATGGCCTTTCTATACACCAATAGTAATAAGGAAGAAATGGACATTAAGAAAACAACCCCATTCACAATAGTGCCACACAAACTCAAATATCTTGGAATCAACTTGACTAAAAATGTGAATGACCTATAAAAGAAAACTATAAAACTCTGCTCCAAGAAATAAGAGTGGACAAGAGTAAATGGAAACACATACCCTGCTCATGGATTGGCAGAATTAACATCATCAAAATGGCAATACTCCTCAAAGCATTGTACAGATTTTGTGATCCCTCTAAAGCAGGGGTCTTCAAACTACATCCCACGGGCCACATGAGGCCTGCAGAGGAGTCTGATCTGGCCCGCCAGCAGTGAGTGCTGTTTCGTCGCCAAGATACCTGCCAGCATATACACTCAGTGTCACGGTTTCTCAGGGATGACGTTGGAGAAGTGAGAAAAGATAAAATATTACAACTGAAACATACACTGACGACTCAGCAAAATACTTTTGTGAAGCAGAAGGAGTTAAATACTTCCTCACTGCGGGCAAGTTTTCAAGTTGCCAAGCTAATAGCGTGCAATGGCAAATCATTTGTGGAGGGAGAATTTGTTAAAGAATGCCTTATTTCTGTTGCCAAAGAGATGAGTCCACAGAAGGCCGACTTATTTAGTACAGTAAGCCTTTCAGGAGTTACAATGACAGGAAGGATTGAAGAAATGGGAGAAAATTTGCTGCACTATTTGCAAAACTCTTTGCTATTTTTCCTTGGCACTCGACGAAAGCAATGATGTACGTGATTCTGCCAACTTCTCATTTATATGTGTGGGAAAAATGAGTATTTTGAAGTCACAGAAGAGCTTGCTGCATTGCAAAGTATCAAAGGTACAACCAGAGGAGTGGATATATTTGAAAAGGTTTGCCAAACTCTGAATGGTTTGGAGCTAGTCAGTGTAACAATTGATGGTGCTCCTAGCATGGTGGGGTCTAAGAGAGGAGTAATTGCTCACATTACACAAGAGATGGACAAACATAACCATCCTCATCCAACTGCCATACACTGCCTCATCCACCAACAAGCACTGTGTTGTAAATCACTGAAGTGGGACTCTGTCATGAAAATTGTGGTATCTTGTGTTAATTACATTAGAATTCATGCACTAAACCACAGACAACTTCAGGAATTTCTATCTGAGGTAAATGTTGCCCATGAAGATGTTCTGTACCACACAGAAGTCCATTGGCTGAGTAGAGGGAGAGTTGTGAAATGTTTCTATGACTTACTTCCGCAGATCACAGCTTTTCTACTTTCAAAAATCCAAGAAGTACCAGTGCTTAATGATGCAGAATGGAAATGGTACCTTGCCTTTCTGACAGATATAACAGAGCTACTCAACAGTTTCAATCTGCAACTTCAAGGCAAGGGGAAGCTCATCTGTGATATGACATCGCATGTGAAAGCATTTGAAGTAAAATTAGGCCTTCTCATGAAAAAAGTGCAGGAGGAAAACTTCAGTCATCTCCCAACAACTCAAAACCTGTTAGCGGACAAACCATTGGTTGCATTCCCAAAGGAAACATCTCTGGTTTCACTAGAATTGTTGCAAAAGGAGTTTCAGTTTAAATTCAAAGAGCTTCATCTCCATGAACAGGACAAACAGCTTTTTCGTAACCCATTTTCTGTTGAGATTGAAAATGTCCTTACAATTTACCAAATGGAATTGGCTGAACTGCAGAATTGTGACTCTCTGAAAGACGCATTTAGTCAAGTAACCTTTTAAATTTCTATACATCTCTCCCCTCTGAGACATATCCAAATATTAGGAACCATGCACTCAAAATGGTAACCATCTTTGGTAGCACTTATGCCCGTAAACAGACTTTTTCAAGAAGTAAACATCTGAAATCTTCAACAACATCAAGATTAACTGATGCCCAATTGCATCATTTGTTATGGCTGGCAGTGACAAATATGGAACCAGACATTGACCATCTCATTAGCCAAAAGCAGGCCAACAGCTCCCATTGAAATACTGGTGCATAATCTGTTTATTTATAAATTATTTTCATTTTATTTATATAAGATATGTGCAGTGTGAGTGGGAATTAGTAGCTCATATAGTCTGGCCCTCCAGCTCTCTAAGGGACCATAATCCAGCCCCTACTTTAAAAAGTTTGAAGACTCCTGCTCTAAAGATACCCATGACATTCTTCAAAGAAGTGGATCAGGAACTTTTTTAATTTATCTGGAACAATAAACACCCTAGAATAGCTAAAGCAATCATTGGGGAAAAGAATATGGGAGGAATTACTTTCCCCAACTTTAAACTGTACTACAAAGCAATAGTTATCAAAACAGCATGGTATTGAATAAAGACACGCCCTCAGATCAGTGGAATAGGCTTGAATACTCAGAGAATGTTCCCCAGACATACAATCACCTAATTTTTGATAAAGGAGCAAGAAATCTTAAATGGAGCAAAGAAAGCCTCTTCAACAAAGTGGTGTTGGCACAACTGGCTAGCCACTTGCAAAAAATTGAAATTAGACCCCCAGTTAACATCATGTTTGAAGGTTAAATCCAAATGGATTATAGACCTCGATATCAGACCCAAAACCATAAGATATATAGATCAACATGTAGGCAAACACTCCAGGCCATTGAGACTACAGGCTTATTCAAGGAGGAAACTGCACTCTCCAAGCAAGTGAAAGCAGAGATTAACAGATGGGAATATATTAAGCTGAGAAGCTTCTGCACCTCAAAGGAAATAGCGCCCAGGATACAAAAGCCACCAACTGAGTGGGAGAAACTATTCACCCAATACTCATCAGATAAGGGGCTCATCTTCAAAATATACAAGGCACTGACAGAACTTTACAAGAAAATACATCTAATCCCATCAAAAAATGGGGAGAAAATGGACAGACACTTTGACAAAGAAGAAATAAAAATGGCCAAAAGAAACATGAAAAAACACTCCACATCACTAATCATCAGGGAGATTCAAACCAAAACAACTATGAATTACCAACACACACCACAGAAAATGGCACACATCACAGAGAAGGAGAACAAACAGTGTTGGCGGGGATGTGGAGAGAAAGGAACTCTTATCCACTGCTGGTGGGAATGCGTCTAGTTTAACCTTTATAGAAAGCAATATGGAGATTCCTCCAAAAACTGGAAATCGAGCTCCCATACGATCCAGCTATACCACTCCTAGGAATATACCCTAGGAACACAAAATTACAATACAAAAATCCCTTCCTTACACCTATATTCATTGCAGCACTATTTACCATAGCAAGACTCTGGAAACAACCAAGATGCCCTTCAACAGACGAATGGCTAAAGAAACTGTGGTTCATATACACAATGGAATATTATGCAGCTGTCAGGAGAGATGAAGTCATGAAATTTTCCTATACATGGATGTACACGGAATCTATTATGCTGAGTGAAATAAGTCAGAGAGAGAGAGAAAAACACAGAATGTTCTCACTCATCTATGGGTTTTAAGAAAAATGAAAGACATTCTTGCAATAATGATTTTCAGACACAAAAGAGAAAAGAGCTGGAAGTTCCAGCTCACCAGAGGAAGCTCACCACAAACAGGGATGAGTTTAGTTAGAGAAATAACTACATTTTGAACTTTCCTAATAATGAGAATGTATGAGGGAAATAGAAAGCCTGTCTAAAGTACAGGCGGGGTTTGGGTGAAGAGGAGGGAGATTTGGGACATTGGTGATGGGAATGTTGCACAGGTGTGGGTGGCGTTCTTTACATGACTGAAACCCAAACACAATCATGTATGTAATCAATGTGTTTAAATAATATATATATATATATATATAAAGATTTAACAAAGTTTGTCCAAGTCTCTTTTTAATATAGCAATTGGGTCAGAAAATAAACAAAAAACAATTAAGGGTCTGTGAACTTCTCTCATAGAGAGACCAAATAGTATATACTTTATAATAGTAGGCCATCTCATCTCTGTCAGAACTATTCATTTCAGCTATTGCAGTGTGAAAACAGATATATAAATTTTATAAGCAAATGGTATACTCTTTTCACAAAAATTTATTAGTAAAACAGGCAGTTGACTTAATTTGGCTTGAGTTAACATTTGCTAACTTGATGTATAGAATCCAGTTTTATCTTCTCATATTCTATACTGATATTAAGCTAAAATATACTATAACATGTGTCTCCAACATTTTCGATAATACTGTCAGAACACTACACAATGGATAGGCTGATCTTGTAACCAAGCAAAAATTACAGCATGAACTTGGTAGAGTACTCATTATCTTAACATGAATGGTAGTTTTCCAACATACATGCATAACAAGAATGTATCAGGAGTTTCTTTCAATATTTTTCATGTGTATGTTTGTCACACAAACATACCTTACCTAGTGTACCATTTCATCTATCATTCTATTCTTGTGAGGTTTCACATGATTGTGCGCATTTTTTAACACTGAAAGGCTGTATATCTGCCAGGTTATAACCCAGGTTTGAACAGAGAAAAATTCTAATAACTCCTACACGATTATAGGTAGATTAATTCTTTAATATGCAATCGATATAGTTTTGTCATCTAAATAATAAATATGACATTTTTCAAAAGCCATAAATATAACTTTTTTTGGGGGGTACACCAAATATTTCTCAGGGCATACTCCTGGCTCTGTACTAAGGATTTACTGTACTGGTGTGCTTTGGGGACCATGAAGTGCTGGTAATTGAATCAGAGTTTGCTGCTTGCAAGGTAAGTACTCTACCTACTATTGGTGTGGATGCTATAAACCTAAAATTTGACAAATATATGAATGTTTTATATTGGATGTTATTCAGTCTTGTAACAGTAATAAAATACAGCTGAAAGTATATAGTTTTCAAGATTAGTGTAGCATCATTTAATCATGCATAAGTAAACATTATCTATTTTGTCCCTATTGTCTTCTCTTTTAAAAAAATTAAAAAATATTTTTCATAGAGGATGAACCCCAGGGTCTAACATGCAAGGAAAATTGTCTATCACTGAGTTTTATCTCTGACTCCTTTTCTTTATATAAATTTCTAATCTCACAAGAAGAAGGGATTATTAGAAAACATCTAAAATTTCTGAGCACAAAATGGATAACTTCTAAAAAAGGCTATATTTAAATCTACTGTTGATATATTTTAGGTGTCAGGTGTAATAATAATCATATACATGTATGGTGAATGGGTTGTGTTGTGTTCAAAGAGTATGTATGTATGACTATACAGAAATTTGCAGTCTGTTTTTCTCTCTTTTTTGCATATTACAAATACACTATGATGTAAATTTCTAGTTTTAAAAAACTAGAAAACACATTCTTTTTTTTTTCTAATGTATCTTTCCTGATGGAAGTGCTTGTTCTATTACAGAGGAGAAGATATATACTAGTAATGGTCTTAGAATAACTATTAATCTGAGTTACTATTATTGTATCTTCATAGTTTCTAATGGAAAAACTTGACATACCATTTCATCATCTTGTATCAGTGGAGACTATGACTTTTTATATTGAATAATATTATGGAATGTTAAGGTAGGCTGTCAGATTGGAGGGTTAATTTTCTATAAAATTTACGAAGCCATAACAACATGAAATATTTGGAGAAATGGACACTCTGAAAAGGCTTGTTTTGTTGCTTACTTTGTTGTCAGCTTAGGACAAAATCACTCCCTATACAGAAATATTCATAAGCAGAAATGATTCTTTGATAAGACAGAATAAAGAGACGAATAACATTGAAAATTCTTTTACTTCTTTTTTATTTTTATGCTACTCTTGGCAGTGCTCACTTCTTACTCTGGCTCTGCACTCAGAGTTCATTTCTCATGGGACTCAGGAGCCATATGGGGTATTATGTGGGCCCTATGCAAGAAAAACTCCCTACTGGCCCACATTTAAATTTCTGATCAAGACAACTCCCCTGAGCAATGATCTTTAGTCTAATTAGGCTACTTGTGAGAAAAACAAAACATAATAGAACAGAACAAAAAAAAAAAAACCCTCCAAAAAAAATAAACTTTGATTAATTAGCTGCTCCATTTTGGAGATGCCTGCACCTTTCTTTGGATAAATCATTTACTCCTTATTATCTTTAAAACTAGTATTTGCCCCTTGCAAAACTTCTCTATTATTTTTCTTTTCCTGAACTGTTTTTCTGCATTAAAAGACAGAGAAAATGGACCCCAAGTGAGATTGGTATTTGCAGCTAGTCATCTTAAGTACACACCCTAATCCTCATCCTATCATCCTATCTTCTCTAAACACAGAAGTATACACCCTGTTACAACAATCCCCTCTCACATCCTACCTGACTAAGAGTTCACACCTTACTTTCTACTCCACTTACCCTAATATACATATCCTTTTCCTACTATAAAAAAAGTTACTCTCCCAAGATGGCTGGTGGATGCGTCTTTGTGAAGAAGCATCTACTGGCCTGAGATTTCCTGAGATCTGACCTCACTAACAACTTCTACATGCAGTGACTCTACCTATTAGATCTGATTTACCAGCCTCATTTACAGGTATTGATTCTCCTTGTCCTGAGAAGAGCATAAAATCACCTCGAATTATTTGGATAATCTGAAAATCACAGTTTTTTTCTAATCTAGGTTACAGGAATCAATTCCAATCCCAGACAAATGAAGTAGGGTTGCCTTGGGAAGCTGAGGAATCTCAGTACCCACATAAAACAGCTCCTGCAGACCTTCCTGATCTCCTAGGGCACATCCCTTTCTATTGCCAATATTAAATAACTCTATTTGTCAAGCAGAAATAGAATAAACACGTTCTAGACTGTATTCAATTGATATCTTTGTGTTTACATAATGGTTCGAGAATTGTGCTATTGTTTTAAGTGCAATTTATATCAAACCTCAATAAAAGAAATAATAAACCAAAAATAGTCATTATGCCAAGCTCCACTAAGACTAAACATTCGACCTAACTGAAGTTTCAATTGAAGTTTCAGTTTCTCCCAAAAGTAAAATTTTAAATTAAACAATCCAGAGTCTCCAGATTAGCCCTAGCAAGATAATCTGCTTGATAAGAGCCCCTGCTTTTTCCTGAGGGAAGGTAGCTCTACTTGAAATATTGTTTCATTACTTTTGCTAATAGCCTTGTTGCATAATTTTCCTATATTTTCCTGTTTCTAAACTCAGTAAGTTTTGTTCAGGGTTTACTCTTGGTGAGCTCAGGGGACCAATTAAGTGTTTAGGATCAAACTTGCTTCAGACTTCTGTAAGGTAAGCACGTTATCCACTGTACTATCTTTCTGGACCTGGTTTTCTTTTCTTTTTTTTTTAAATTTTTTTTTTTTATTGTGACTGAAGTTCATTTACACAGAATTATTTACGATACATAGTGACAATGAATGAAGGGCATTCCCACCACTAATGTTATCCTCCCTCCACTTTTGTTCCCACATGTCTCCCACATCTCCCTCCTTTACCCCCCAGAATCCTACAGCAAATGGTCTCCGCCTTACAGCTTGTTATAGGTTGGGTATCTATTCTGTTTGGTGTTCCAGTCTGGTCATTTTTTTATTTACACTACGTGTTCATATGATTGGTACTGGCATTATTCTTTTCCCCCCTCAGTTTATGAGGCCGAATGATTCAAGTTATGCTATTCTGTTAGAGATAAAAAGGTTAAGGAAAAGAGAAGAAAAAACTTGGTATCAACTACTAAAATAGAAAGAAAAAAAATCACCGAATGATATCCACAAAAGTGAAAAAGAAAGAAAAAAGTGGAAGAAAAAAAGATAAGTGAGATAATATCAAAAAACAAACAAAAAATAAAGCAAAACAAAACCAGAAAAAGTGGTGCAGTGGCAGGGCTTGGTGTTACCCCACCATTTTTTTTTTTTTTGTATAGGCACAGTAAGTATTGGGGAAGGAAGGAAATTCCCATGGTCTAAGAGATTCAGGGTTTCTCCACTCTTGAAGCATATTGTCATGGGAACAACCACTGGCTCCATACCTTCTCATTGCCATTTTTTTTTGTGGTGTCAGGAACCTTTCCTCTCGGTTGTGGATAAGAAAATAAGGCCACTGTAGCAAGCAATCTTGGTATTTGCACAGGTCCTAGGACAAAAACTCTTCCATTATGGTACAAGTCATTGTACTACTTTTCTGTTCATGAGGTGACGGATTCTACTCAAGTCTGGAAACTTTTTTTTGGGGGGGGCACACCCGTTTGATGCTCAGGCGTAACTCCTGGCTAAGTGCTCAGAAATTGCCCCTGGCTTGGGGGAAACATATGGGACGCCGGGGGATCGAACCGCGGTCCTTCATTGGCTAGCGCTTGCAAGGCAGACACGTTACCTCTAGCGCCACCTCACCGGCCCCAAGTCTGGAAACTTTTAATAAAGTCAATTAAGTATTTAAAATTATGTGCATCAGTTTTTAATCAACCATTTAAACATCTAGGAAACACTGGCTTTTGGATCTAGTTTACAGATAAGGGAGTAGTTTTCTCTAACATATTTTGCCCAGCTCTTATAAAATATAGAGAAAACACTTTGAGGATGTTTAGGACTTGCTTTTGTAAAGGATTTATTCAGGTTCATATCCTCCAGAAAAAGCCTTTTGAACTAAGTAGACCTCTAACAACTTAAAGTTTAGAACTAAAAATAATACGAGGATGGAAATCCTCATGAGGATTCTGATATTTCCTGTTCTGGTCAGTCCATAAATACATAAAAGAATCATGTCTTAGATATTTGAAGACTTCCATGTCCAATCTTAAGGATAAGGACATTTGCAGAGGTGTGAGAAAAATTCAAGATTTTCATATAAAGCATGATTTGGAGATAGAGATTTATGCCAGCTTTGGTTTTCTCTCCAAAAATAGTCTGATTTTATATGTGGCTTCATCAGAAGTTTAGCCACTTACACATATAGAAATTTAAATAACCCAACTAAGACTGGTAAGCTTAAGTATACAGAATTTAAGTTTCTTTAGGTTTAACTCTGAAAAATATGTGGCAGTACTGATGATATTTTTTACTAATATTAACAAAGTGTAAGAAAAAGGGAGTTATTGGTTTTCTCAAGAAATAATTAGCTAGATCTATCTATACATTCCTTATGTACCAAGCCTCAAATCTTTCTGAAGTCTAAGAAAATGTTCAGGTTTATGGGTTGATTTGTTCATTATATGAGTTTAACTTGATTTATTTTTTTCTTTTTGGTTTTTGAGCCATACCCAGTGGTACTTAGGGGTTACTACTGGCTCGGCGCTCAGAAAAGTTATGGGACATTATGGGATGCCAGGGATTCAACCTGGGTCTTGTCCAGAGCACTAGTGTGTAAGACAAACACCCTAGCGCTGGGCTTTAACCCAAATTTTTTCATTCTTTTATTCTTTTTCTTTATCTCTGTTTTCTTTGATTTTTCTTTAGCTCCTTTCTTTCTTTCTTTCTTTCTTTCTTTCTTTCTTTCTTTCTTTCTTTCTTTCTTTCTTCTTTCTTTCTTTCCTTTCTTTCTTTCTTTCTTTCTTTCTTTCTTTCTTTCTTTCTTTCTGCCTTCCTTTTTCTTTCTGCCTTCCTTTTTCTTTCTTTCTTCCTTTCTTCTTTCTTTCTTTCTATCTTTCTTTCTTCTTTCTTTCTTTCTTTCTTTCTTTCTTTCTTCTTTCTTTCTTTCTTTCTTTCTTTCTTCTTCTTTCTTTCTTTCTTTCTTTCTTTCTTTCTTTTCTTTCTTTTTCTTTCTTTCTTTCTTCTTTCTTTCTTCTTTCTTTCTTTCTTTCTTTCTTTCTTCTTTCTTTCTTTCTTTCTTTCTTTCTTTCTTTTCTTTCTTTCTTTCTTTTTTTTTTTCTCTTCTTTCTTTCTTTCTTTCTTTCTTTCTTCTTTCTTTCTTTCTTTCTTTCTTCTTCTTTCTTTCTTTCTTTCTTCTTTCTTTCTTCTTTCTTTCTTTCTTTCTTTCTTTCTTTCTTTTCTTCTTTCTTTCTTTCTCTTTCTTTCTTTCTTTCTTTTCTTTCTTCTTCTTTCTTTCTTTCTTTCTTTCTTTCTTTCTTTCTTTCTTTCTTTCTTTCTTTCTTTCTTTCTTTCTTTCTTTCTTCTTTCTTTCTTTCTTCTTTCTTTCCTTCCTTCTTTCTTTCTTCCTTTCTTCCTTTCTTTCTTTCTTTCTTTCTTTCTTTCTTTCTTTCTTTCTTTCTTTCTTTCTTTCTTTCTTTCTTTCTTTCTTTCTTTCTTTCTTTCTTTCTTTCTTTCTTTCTTCTTTCTTTCTTTCTTTCTTTCTTTCTTTCTTTCTTTCTTTCTTTTCTTCTTTCTCTTTCTTCTTTCTTTCTTCTTTCTTCTTTCTTTCTTCTTCTTCTTTCTTCTTTTTCTTTCTTCTTCTTCCTTCTTTCTTCTTTCTTTTCTTTCTTTCTTTCTTTCTTTTTCTTTCTTTCTTTTCTTTCTTTCTTTCTTTCTTTTTCTTTCTTTCTTTCTTCTTTCTTTCTTTCTTCTTTCTTTCTTTTTCTTTCTTTCTTTCTTCTTTCTTTCCTCTTTCTTTCTTTTTTCTTCTTCTTTCTTTTCTTTTCTTTCTTTCTTTCTTTCTTTTCTTTCTTTCTTTTTTCTTTCTTTCTTTCTTTCTTTCTTTTTCTATCTTTCTTTCTTTCTTTTTCTTTCTTTCTTTCTTGCTTTCTTTCTTTCTTTCTTTATTTCTTTCTTTCTTTCTTTCTTTCTTTCTTTCTTTCTTTCTCTTTCTTTCTTTCTTTCTTTCTTCTCCTTTCCCTCCCTCCTTCCTTGCTCCCTCCCCCTCTCTGCCTCCCTCCATCTCTCTGCCTCCCTCCCTCTCCCCCTCCTTCCCTCTGCCCTCCCTCCTTTCCTTCCTCCCTCCTCCTTCTTTCATCCCGCCTGCCCTTCTACTTTCCTCCCTCCTTCTTTCTTTCCTCCTCCCTCCCTTTCTCCCTCTCTCCTTCCTTTCTTCTCTCCTTCCTTCCTTCTTTTCTTTCTTTCTTATTTATTTAATTTTTGTTTCACTCAATGATGTTTAGGATATAGAACTGCACTCAGTCACCACTCCTGGTGAGGCTCCAAGTATCACAAGAAAGTCTTGCTGAAGATTGAACTCCAGTTGGCCACCTGCAAGCCAAACATCCTTTCCCCTGTACTATTGTCTCAACCCCTAACTTATTTATGAATATTATACTATTTTACCATTAGTCCCAATTTCTGAGAATGGATAAAAGAATTAGGTCTTTGTGCTTATTGTATTAAACTCAAATATCTATATCTAGGTGGAGTTTTGTCTAATAGATACAGTCTTGATGAGGCTTAAATATGAGGATTGTTCTTTTGATACAATGCCAAAATGCCTATTTATATGCATATATGAGTTCTAATGCACATTTCTGAATTTGTACAAAATATATAGATACCTTGTGAAGTGTACGGTAGGAGAAAATTATTTGTACCCATAGACTACCAATTCTCTTTACCAAGGATTTCTTTGTTTTTTCCCCCTAGCTTTTATAACAAATTGAAATTTTTATTCAAAGTTGCCTATTATAGTTCTGTCAAAAGAATCTGTAGATTTGTCATAAAGATACTTGATTCTAGAGAAAAACTTTTCATTAGAGTCTAAATGGTGAATTGATGTTTGGAGTCAGAGTCAGGAGGACTGATTGGTTCTCTGTTAATCAAATTATTTAGGTCATGTTGAGGTGGACTCTTATCCTGGAATATTTGTCAGTTTGTCATTGAGTTGAGTATTTATTTACATGCCTTCTAAAACTGCTTCTGAAGATTTTAGATACATTCCCTACTATTTACAAAGAAATCAGCAAAATATTCTTAAATATAGCCACTGGAGTATTTGTGTACATAGTTTATAATTAATGGTTTACATGTGGGAATAAAGACTTATTAATACAACCCACAGCAATTGAAGAAGAAGAGAGAGAGAGAGAGAGAGAATATTCAGAGAGAATTTATAAAAATGGGATGTCAGCTCTTCTATTGGTAAATAATTTATTTAACACTAGATAATTCAGAATAGGTCTCAGAAATTTTATGTATGATTATATTTTCCCTAATGATGCTTTTACTTTCCCTCCACATCATACTATCATAAAAACTATATGTTTCTTCTATGTATTATTATTAACCTTGATTTTATAGAATTAAGATGTCAGAGTTGAGACATCATGTTTATGATTTAATCTGTGAATGCCCTGAATGAAAGTTGACCAAACCTTTCAGAATAGAATATTAACTTATACTTAGATAAGATCAAGCTGTTTCAATAGAAATTAGCTTCCTAAGATGTTCAGCATTATTATTGTTATATATATTATTGGTATATAGTCTTTTTAGAGCAGTCTTTAACTATTTAAATATATATAAATATTTATATATACATGAAAATAACAGGTAATAGTTATAGTAAAATATAAGCTCCTGAATTCAGGGTGCAGATGGAGAAAAGTCTTGCCTTTAGTTGTAGAAAAAGCCATTCAGTACCTTAGCTGTTGATCTTTAGCTGTAGCATATAATCAAGCTCTGAAGCAATGGAACTTCCAAGAAAATGTGTTGCTTTTGGATTTTTGGACATCCATCAAGATAAAGGAAAAACAAGTAAAAATCAAATGAGAATTTAAATTATTCCTTTAAGAGTACATATTTATATGTGACTAAATTCACATGGATTTTTTTCCTTACTCTTATTTTTTTAGTTTTCTCTCAAAGGTATGCTTTTCTAAATTTATTTGGAAAATATAACTTAAAGCAGTATTTTTAGAAGTGTGGTCAGTTTAGTCCCTTACTTCACTGTCTCAAGGAGGTGGCAGAGTCAATTCTGGGCACAGCCCTTTCCTTCTCACTTCCATCATGATTTTCTCCTGGAGGGGCTTTGAAATGTTGGGCAAAGGAATTATAAGAGGTTCCTCCAACCTTTAATGATAAGCTTGGGAATCCTGGACTCTATCATTATGTAAGAAGGACAAAACAGAATGATAATTTTTGTTTGTTTGTTTTTGGGCCATTCCCAGTGACACTCGGGAGTGTCTGGCTATAAGCTCAGAAATCGCTCCTGGCCTGGAGGACCATATGGGACTCCAGGATCGAACCAGGTCCATCCTGGATCAGCCACGTGCAAAGCAAAAGCCCTACCGCTGTGCTATCACTCCAGTCCCGTGAATGATAATTTTAAATGAAAAAGTTAATTACTTTCATGGGTCATTCTTCGCTTACAGAAGTCTGTGTTCAAATGCATGTGCCTTATCTAGGAACATTTAATTCAATATGAAGAAGGTTTAAATTGTTCTCCAATTGCTTTCAGGAAAAACATAAAATAACTAGAGAAATTTGGGTAAAATTCAGTATATTTTATCAATGATAACAAGAGATGAAAGAGCCATATCATGAAGTAAGATTCATTAAGATTTGTTTGAAAAATTGAAAGATTTCTGGAAATTCAGGGCAAAAGTGAGGGTATGAGATGGTAAAGAAAATGCTTATTTTCCAATGTTTATTTATTTTTTTTGGTAGAGCTAAGGAACAGGAAATTGTTTCTGTATTTAGTAGCTAGCTTTAGCTGAATTAATGGAAAGAACCTTATTTCTATGTAATTAACAACACAAATACTTTACATTAACTAGTCTCCTATAAAAAAGGAGCTTCAAAACAATCTGAAGTAAGCCTAATCTGAATGAAATCAGGTCTACAGTAATTGAATTAAATGTATGTATAATATTTTTTACCTGCTTCTCCAGAGTTGAGACTGGCTTTTGGGACAATCACCCCATTTTGGTAGTAGGCCCAAGAAATTTGTTATTTAGTTTACCCAGCCTTTTCTAGTTCTATTTTCTTTTAATAATATTTTTTTTATCTAAGCACCATGGTTACAAACATATTTGTAATTGGGTTTCAGCCATAAAATATTCATCCCCGGGCCGGTGATATAGCATGAAGTTAAGGCATTTGCCTTTCATGCAGAAGGACGGTGGTTCGAATCCTGGCATCCCATATGGTCCCCCGTGCCTGCCAGGGGCGATTTCTGAGCTTATCGCCAGGAGTAACCCCTGAGCGCTGCAGGGTGTGACCCCCCCACAAAATTTTTTTTTTCATCCTCCTTTACCAGTGTAATTTTCCAGCCACCAATGTCCCCCATTTTCCTTCTCCCACATCCCATAACTGTTTTGTAGATAGGCATTGTATTTTTCTCTCTATCAGTGTAATGATAGTTGTTAGTGTAGTTATTTCTATAATTGCACTTACCACTCTTGGTGATAAGCTTCATATCATGGGCTGATTCTTTCAGATCTCATCTATATTACCTGTAGGTATTATTATTATTATTTCTTTTATTTTTCTTAAAGCCCACAGATAAATGTGACAATTCTGTGTTTATCTCTCTCCCTTTGACTTCTTTCACTCAACATAATAGTTTCCATATCCATCCATGTATAGGCAAATTTTGTGACTTCATAAAATGTGTATATAATTTTGGTCTTGTATTCCCATATGCTATGTTCTTCTTGTGTGACTACAAACTCTGCATAAATAAATTGTTTTGTTTTAATAATGTCCTATTTATCCCATTGATGATAGAGAGATTCCTATTCTAGTTTTACAGTGTTGATAAAACCTAAAACTCAACAGTGAACAGATGACATCAAGAACATTTTAATCATTACATTCTACCATTAAAGGCCTCTTCAGGTCTTCTTTGAAAGTTTATGGTTCTAGCTCAAGATGTGGTGCTGCTTGATCTCTAGTAGTGCCAGGGTGTCAGAGTCACAATCCTGGTACTGGGGTGGTAGTGCTTGTAGTGTTTAGGTTGAATTCTGGGCAGTTCAAGTCAGATTTTTGTTCTAGCCCTTGGAGTTATTCCCTTGCCTCTATTTTGATTTCCTGATGCATATTCCAAAACTTCTTTAGAGAAGTGCTCTGAATATGTTAAAAATATTACACGATGCCACATCATTTCTTCCAAAAGTTATAACACAAATCATTTAAAAAATTATGTTTTTTAAAGTGTTCATTGGAGTTAAATTAACATCATAGTAGAGTGAAATCTGAGATCAAACTCTAGTCAACAGTGAATAATAATTTATTGAAGGACTACTGTACCTTTAAAAAGATAAGTAAGAAATTTTAGTAAATATCAATATATTATATTTGTAATATCTTAAAATATAATTATGAATGATTTAAATGTTATTAATAAGTAAATATTTGATGGGATGGACGCTCACCTGGCAGTGCTCAGGGCTTACTTCTGCCTCTACACTAAGGCTCACTCCTGGTGGGAGTCAGAAGACCATATGGGGTGCCAGGATTGGCTCAGTGGAAGGCAAAGTCCCTACCGGCTATACATCTCTTCAACCTTCAAGTGTTTTCATTTTAATTTTTGCTTCATGTGATTGGATTGGATTTTTTTTTGTTTATTTTGTTTTGTTTTTTGGGCCACATCAGTGATGCTCAGTGCTTACTCCTGGCTATGTGATCAGAAATCGCTCCTGGCTTGGGGGACCATAAGGGACACGGGGGGGGGGGGGAACTGAACCACAGTCTGTCCTAGGTTAGTGCATGGAAAGCAAATGCCCTATTGCTTGTGCCACTGCTCCGGCTCCATGAATATTTTGAAAGAGGAAAATATATTCTAAAATTCTTAAACATATGCAGGATATAAAGAAACCATAACAAAATAAAAATGGCCGAACAGCAACAGAAACTGATTGGAAAAAATGGTGGAGGTAAGTTATCACTGTGGTGGAATGTGCTGTACTGGGATGATTTACACAAAATCCTACCATTAAAAGTGCTGTAAACCTGGACCAGAGAGATAGCGAAGTGGTGGAGTGTTTGTCTTGCATACGGCCAACCTGGGAGGGACCTGGTTTGATTCCCGGCATCCTCTATGGTGCTCCAAACTGCCAGCAGTGATTTCTGAGTGCAGAGCCAGGAGTGACCCCTGAGCACCGCTGAGTGTGACTCAACAGGCAATCAATGAATCAGTCAATCAGTCAATAAAGCTTAAAACAAAACAAAACAAAACAATGCTGTAAACCACAATCCCTAAAATAAATTTAAAAATTTCAAAAATGCACAGTTAAACTTTCAAAATATATTTAATTGTTATTTAAAGTAATATATTGTATAAACAAGTTAGTAAAAAATGCTTAGTATAAAGGAACAAGATGGATAACATAGACAGTGGATTATTGTAATAAAATCTGAGTTTAATTCTTGGAATTATTAAAAATGTGTTTTTATTTAGCTTAAATTACTTGAATATATTGACTTGATAGAAAATATTAAACAATTTAAATTAGCAGAATATGTAGAATCTATAGGAAATCCAAATTAAAATAATACTTGGGCTATATATAATAACTTAGAAAAAAATCACACGATAATATTTGACAATCATCATGCCAATCTGATATTTCCTGTTTATTTCTTTTAATGCTGTCTCAAATTTAAGTTGATAAAATTAATACACTTAATATAAAACTTGTATAGTAGAATATTTAATTAAATTTATTTTGAGTTACTTTATTATAAACTATGAGTATTTATGTAACGCTGGACTTCATTGAGGTCAATTAAACACATACAAATAAATATGTATGTGAAGCTACAAATTTAAAGTTACAGAGTTACAGAGTTCATTCTTTTTTCCCAGGCATGAAATTTTAGACTGTAGGAACATCCTATTGATTTAGAAATAAATGTTACAGGAAACAATAAAGTGCAATTTTCAGTAGTTTTCAATTGCTGGTCTATGGACTGCTGCTGGGCCACAGACATAAAAATGTTGAAACCTATGATTATTCAATAAGTAAGCACAAAGCTGTACAATACAGGGTTTGTCTTCTAAATACATGGCAGTAAATTTCTAGGGATGCTAAATCTGGAATATCATATAGAGAAAAAGAGCTTTTGTGCAACATTATTGGCTAGTGTTACGGTATAAAATCCCATCTTAAAATAACTTTGGGGCCTGTGAGGTGGCACTAGAGGTAAGGTGTCTGCCTTACAAGGGCTAGCCAAGGAAGGACCGAGGTTCAATCCCCCGGCGTCCCATATGGTCCCCCCAAGCCAGGGGCAATTTCTGAGCGCTTAGCCAGGAGTAACCCCTGAGTATCAAACAGGTGTGGCCCGAAAAACAAAACAACAAAAAAAACACTTTGCATTGTGAAAAAAATATTTTGTATTATTTTTAAAATGTTGAGTAAAAGAGAGAGACTAGTTACATGCTCTAATAAAATTATTGAATGGTTTATAATTTTAAATGACTAAATGTGTAAATCTATATTGTGCCAGGTAAGAACCCTGACTCAATGCTTTATACTGCATGACTCCTAAGAATTACTTGGAACAATACTTGCACTCTCAGCACTGAATTGGGTGTAGTTATTTAACATCTCTACCTGTGGTTTCCTCCACCAACAAAAGTTATAATACTAAATATTATAAATGTTTATACTTACAATTTTTACTAATCTGTTAAATATTTTATTCTCACATTACATAAAATGGCTTTATTTCAGTATCACATATTGAAAATATATATGTAATGAATTTCATATAATTATAATACATAATATATTTCTAATGTATTTTATAAATATTACTAAGCTCTATTATGCTATTTAAGTTTTATACTAAATGGCAATTATACTTGCTATGATCTCAATTGTGTAGTTCCAAAAGTCATGTTATACTAATGCCTCTGTGACTCTATTTGATAATAGACTTTATATCTCTAAAACAAATTAGAGAACTTGTCTGATGTATGTAAAATCTTCATGTTCATAATTAAAGTTAAATGAGGTCTTAAGGGTTGGGTTTTTACTAGTAGGATTAGTATTATTAGTGCTCTTCTCTCTCTGCCACAATTGAAAAATCATGAGAGGAAGAGCTGGCAAAACCAGGAGAACTTTCACCTGAAGGCTGACCTTGTTGCTCTGTTGAACTTCAGTCTCAGAAAATGTGAGAAATTTCTGTTCTTTAAACCTATTTCTCAACGTGTTTTCTTCTTGTGACTCTTCAGTTGGCTTGATAATCTTGTGCTGTGCATTCCTTCCACTTATGTAATTTTGCATGTGACCTTCTTAGAATATCTTGGAGGTTTACGGAAGGCCCAGATGGCCCCACTTGAGAAATACATGTTTAAACACCTAGTGAAGGATTGAAGATATAGTACAGTGAATAAAGATCTTGCCTTGCATGGGTCTAAGCCGGATTCAATCCCTTGTACTTTGTATGAGCACAGCTAGGAGAAAATCCTGAGTCCAGAGCCAACAGTAAGCCTTGGTATACACAAACAAATAAAAAAAAAAAGCTTAGTTAATAGCACTTTATTACTTTAGTGTAAAGAAACTAAATAACTACTATGTTCTTATTAGAAGAATTATAGTTTCTGAATTCAGTAGAGTTCAGATCAATAAATTATTTTATTTATCATGAACAACACAAAATTTTTTGTCGAGTTTTGTAAATACTATTTCCCTATTAAATTTTTTCCAGAGATTTTTTTTTGAAATCTCAAGAAATTCCCTTCATATCCATTTGCTTATTGGTTGAAGACTTATTGATTGTTATACCTAAGGTAGATATTGTCATATGTTTAAAAATAATATTTACTTAAATCCATTAAAGTTTGCCTAAATATAAACACATTAATGGCTTCATAGAAATGTTTACATAATGCTATCTTTGCTGTCATAGTTATAGTCACAGTTTACCCTAAATGTAAGACCACAGAGTTCTCTGCTATACTCTGCTTTCTAAACCATTTGATGCTAACTGTTGTTAGCAAAATGCAAGAGTACAGAAATATAGAAAATATGCAGGCAGTGATGAGCCTCGTCTATGCTTCACGGAATGCACACTTCACAATTTTGAGCTGCAGATTAAGGTGTTCAACTACTGCCTTTTCTGGGTAAGATTTTCATTAATGAAGGGGAAGAAGAAGACATTATGAGAACTAGACCAGAAACTAAGAGGTATAAGTTCCTGTTTTGCTACATTTTAATTAGTAATTTGTCCTTGGGCAAGAAATTAAGATTACTCAGGCTTGAGTGTCCTTACTTATAAATAAATAAAGCAATGGATTAGACAAGAAACTGCAAAGGAGTCTACAGGGATGAGGAGAATAGGTTTAGGAATGAATCTCTTGTCTCCACTCCACTCCAGCATGGAAACTCTGCTTTTTTCTCCTAACATGTATTTGGAAGAAGAGAACAGAGTTACCCGGGTTTATTCATCTAAATTTTATTTTTTTAATAAAAATATGTATTTTTGCTCACTTTCTAGGCTTATTCCTGACTCTGCACTCAAGGAGCACTCCTTCAATGCTCAGAGGGCTATATCTGGTGCTAGCGATTAAACCCAAATAGGCCACATGCAAGGCAAGTGCCCAACCTGCTGTGCTATTTCTCTAGCCCAGTTTATTTCTTCAACAATTAAGTTTTATGACTTTAAGAATCTTTATATTGTTTGTAGGAGATTTTATTGTTCATAATCTGATCCCAGCTTTGTTGTATGCATGCTAAATTTTCTTATAAGAATTCATTTTTACTGGAACAACATAACGTAATTCATTTAGTTTGCATTTGTTTTGCACATTCTTATGCATGCCTAGTCCTGTATTTGATAGCATAGCCTTTGTAATTAAAAATGTTTATTTCTCGCCCTAAGGTTTTACAGAGTGTAGAGAGCTTGCATTTTACTCACCAAGCTGAATTCAAACCTAGGCACCCCATATAGTCCCTGGAGCCCACCTGCCAGGAGTAATCTCTGAACACAGTTAGAAGTAAACCCAGAGCACCACAGAAGTGTGACCTAAAGCCAAAGAAAAAAGATTCAGTGCACTCAAATATGTTAATATGCTAATTTATAATTTGCATTAAAAACAATTGGATAATATCCTGCTATGGTCAGGGCTTACTTCTGGTTCTGTGCTCAAGGGTCACACCTTATGGGACTCAGAGAACTAGTGCTGGGGTGGGGAACCAATTCACATCAGTTATGTACAAGGCAAGTATCTTATCTGCTTTATTATCTGTCTTCCTTATAATTGGAAATATTCTGAATACCTTAGAATCTCCTATTCAGTACCTTCATTGCTTTTCTTTATTATTCAAAATATTGGTGCCACACAGCTATAAGGAGCATATTTTGTGTTAAGTATATTCTGGGAAAAGTGCATTTTATAGAACTTCTGGAAAGAACAAGTAATCTTGAGAAAATTAATTAAGCCCTAAATATTAAAGCTTTATTTTACCAATGCATCTAAAATTCATCAGGAATAACAACTTTTTTCTTGTTTCTGACTCTGTGCTCAGAAATTACTATTGGTGAGACCATATGAGATGCCAGGGATGGAACCTGGGTTGGCCTTGTGCAAAGAAAATGTCCTACTGGCTGTGTTATTGCTCTGGCCCCAGAAATAAAAATCTAATACTAGTGAAGATTTATAATCTTTAAGAGATTAAAGAGCATTAGTAGAATGAGTACTTACCTGTTTGAAAGGCTCAGTTGTTAATTAGCAATAGATATAAACTCAAAATTATGTAGAAAGTATAGTTTGAGGTATACTTTCAAATTATATAGTTTATATATAATACATAGTTTGTAATATATACTATATATTAACATATATAAATACTATGGGGTGAATAGTATAAAATATAATATATGCATTATATATATTTCTATTCTCCAAGGAAAGATATTTAAAAAAAGCCATAGAGAATAGTTTAGGAGATTTTTGAAGTTTAATTGACAGGATGACTCAGAAAGAAAATGACCAAAAGAAAGCTGCAAATTATATTAAAAAATCAAGAATATAGGGAAAGGTGGTTGATTCAGTTGTTGGAAACATAATTAATGAAAAAATAGTATAATATAGGCTGATGATGTAATAGTGAATGCCAAAATAATGAATTACTATCATTCATATATCATATCGTAATATCTAGAAATTCAAATGTCAACATTATTGACATCTGTTTCTCCATGGGTGGGTTGGTGAAAGGAAGTTACCAGAATTAAACCAATCTTACCACAGAACTGCATTTTGCAGTGAAAGGATGACATTTACAGCCATTACTAGAAATATGGAGAAAATGAAAAACAAGATGCATTAGCTGTAATGCTTAAAATGGATGCATAGTTGTGATATTTAGAGTTACCTAAGAGGGACGCATTGAGTAAATGCTTTTATCTCAATACACTTGATGAAAGTAAAAGCAAAGCACTTAAAAGAGAGAATGTGAAGTGCTTGTGGATTTTAAATAGGAGGCCTGTAGAGGATAGGTGCAAAGAATGATACTAAAAAGAACTGAGGAAAGATAGGAGATTAAGAAAAGGAAACTTGCAAATCTACAATATTTTAATTCATCAAAAATATCATAAATTTAGGTCTATTTAGTGTGGTCTACCTCCATTAACTTTATTGAGTTTATTTTATTACAACTTTTTCTTTTGGCCAGTTATTACATCTACTTCCGTAAATGAAGGCTGAGAAGTGCTCCACATGAAATACTCATGGGATTTATAGCCTTAATCTTCAAAGTAAAAGCTAAGTAAAAAAGCCAGAATAAAAAGAGTTTTAGTGCTCATTTTATGCATTTGAAAGCATAAGAGGATAAAGTGGGATCAATCACTGGGAGGAGAAAGCTAACAGGAAGGAATTATTTGGAAAGAATGAACGCAAAGATCACTTTTAAAGTGGAAGTCCAAGAATATGGGAAAAATGAGAGAAAAATCTGAAGAATAGAAAACTGTTAGAATGAAGCCAAAATATGACTTCAGCAGTCCAGTGTGGAAAATTGCTACTAAAGGAAATGGAGAGTTTCAAAAACTTGAATTACAAGTATAGCTCATCAGATATCTCACACTAGTGTTATAGCTATGATATGAACAAAGATTGTCTCATGAGAGGTCAGAAGCATTCAATAACCATCAAAATTATTTGAATGGTAAAAGTATTGTTTACTTTGATCAATTACTTTAAATCCTCATAGACATACATCACTACATGTGTCTATTTTCAAGAAGAAAACCCAGGATTTCAAAAGTAAACTATTCACCCAAGGTTATAATATAAAGGAAAATTCATTTTTGAAGTTATATGCATCTATCATTAAAGCCCAAATCTTTTCACAATAATATGCAGATTAACTGCCCTGAAAACCTTCAGTAGTCCAAAATGGGAACCAAGCTTTGGAACCTGGCTACCAGTTTTGAATTAGAAACAGCTAAATGTTCTAGGGATAGGTATACAAAATAATTAAGTCCATTACATTAAGAAAATTACAATCTTTTACTTATCTTGTCATAAGAGAACAGAAAAGAAAATGCTGAGGCAAGAGAGAGCCTTTGGCAGAGATATTTATGATTGTGATTGCATCTACTGGATAGGCTAATGTGGTGGTTCTCAGCATTCTCAGTTACAGCTTCACTTTGAAATCACTAGGGAATAATATGGAAAAAAAAGTCTATGTCTGGCTCTGACCCTAGAGACTCTAAAGTTACTGGAGTGGGATCATTGGAATTTTTCCCATTTGTCTTTTTCATTGGAACTTCCCAGGTGGTTTTATGTGAAGCCAAGTTCATTGCTCTACAAGTTGAATTTAAAATGAGATTCACTCGTTCCAATCTTCAAACAAATAACATTTATATAATGCATTCCTCTGTTACTTAATGTAGTGTCCTGTGCATAATAGATGTCTGCACTCTTGTTCATTGAGCTCTGTCTCAAATCTGGCCCCTCCAAAAATGTCTTTACATTTTCAATTATTCTCAGTATTATTTTAAGTCTCCTTCTAGCAAACATACATTAGGAAAGAAGCATGTTTCATAAAATTCCCTAATCATTGATCTGTGTCCTCTTCTTCCTTACCATTGCACTCCTTTGTATTGAACTTCATTTCTAAAAATATATTGAGATTCTACAGGTCTCTTCTATGGTTTTCTCAGGAAAGCATCACTCCTCAATTCATCTTAAGCCCACGGGGAAGCTTATCTCTAGTGTCCAGCTGAGCAGCAAACCTTGGAGTTTAAGTAAATGAGCCTGGGATCAAGATTTCCTCAGTTTAAAGTCACATGCTGGTGTTTATTGCTTTCAGCATTATGGAAAAGTTATTCGGTATGCTTCAATGCCCCAACTTTTATCAGAAACTGAGTATATTATTATACCTACAGATCTTTGGTGAGGTTCAAATGAGTTCATGTGTATGAAAAACCTAGCACAGTGATAGGTACATGAAAAGAGTTGTACAATTGTGTACTATTATTGCAGAAATCTTATATTATCATTATTTTACATATTTTAAGATACACATATTTATATTGTTTCTAAACTGTGGTGTGTTTCTAAATATCAAACTAAAAAACAAGAAGAGTTTATTTTATTTTATTTTTTTGTGTGTGTTTGGGCCACACCTGGTGATGCTCAGGGGTTACTCCTGGCTATGTGCTCAGAAATTGCTCCTGGCTTGGGAAACCATATGGCATGAAGTGGGATTGAACCATGGTTCCTCCTAGGCTAGTGCAGATAAGGCCTTACCACTTGCACCACTGCTCCGAGATGTTATATTAACTGAAAGAATATGGTAAAAGGATTTCCTCTGGCAAGAAGATGTTCAGGTCTTGCTCAAAACACATGGGAATGGGCAAAATGATGGTTTAGTTGTACCATTTTCTGTTTACCTTACTTATTGTATATTAGGTCTAACTTCATTGAGCACAGGATTTATCCAGGATTCAATGAACATAGTATGTCATTATCATCATCATCTGTTCTTAGAGAAGATCATGTAATATCAGCCTGGGGATGAGGGTCGATGGTTTCTCATATAAAACGTGCTCCAGCCCTTTGAACTATATACTGGCCTGTAACAATTTAGAAGGTTGGACAATTATGTCATTTGGATTCTCTCTCTCCTTACCTCCCTCCCTCCCACCCCCCCTCTGTGTCTTTTTACTTCTAAATGGAAACCAAGTGGAAGATGAAGCCTGCAAAGAGAGGATAGTTGAATAATCTTTTTTTGTTTATTTTTGTTTTGGGGCCACACCAAAGTAACCTCAGGGCTTACTTCTAGCTCTGTGCTCAGAAATCACTCCATATGCAAAGGCAAACATCCTACCACTGTGCTATTGATCTGGACCCTAGTTGAGTAATACTTTTAAAGACTCCTACATTTCACCCCTTTATATTAAGTAAGATGTGAGGAGGAAACTTAAAAATTAGGAAAATGGGAACTGATACCTATTACAGGATGTGTGCACTATTAAAATATATAATGCAGAAAGGTGGCTAGTACAGATAACACAAAAGCTTATTCGATGAAATGAGGAAGATGCAAGATTGTTTGCTGGAAGAATGCAAACAGGCATTTTTGGAGTTTGAGGGGTACACTCAGTGATGCTCAAGGGTTGTTAACACTGGCTCTACATTTAGGAATTATTTTTGGTGGTGCTTGGGGTAGGGTGGCATATGGAATGCTGGGTCTCAAGCCTGGTTGAGCCTCTTGCAGGGCAAGTGCCTATTCGCTATTGCTCTGCCTCCATAAAAAAGCATTTCTATCAAATAGTGTTATTAAACTTTAAAGTTGTTTGGAAAACTTTAATTCAAACATCAAGTTATCTTTAATTGGGGGTCCTTTGGTAGGAATCAAGTTGTAACTCTTTGAAAAGCTAATGCCTTATTTTAACTGGAGTCTCAAAGCAATAAAGGATAAAAATGCTAGATTCTGAGGGCTGAAGATGGTTTACTTCAGGTTTCCAGCTGTGACTTTTCTGGATTTCCAAACCGCTGCCTTGTTATTTATTTTCTCTCTTGGGAAAGAAGGGAATCAGCACTCGAGGACATTCCCACTGTCGAGGATATTAGCTACTACAGTTCCGATTGGCTGACCTCATGCAAGAGGACACTGCATTTGACAAGCTCAGCTTTTCCTCTTTCTTTCTCACTGTAGATGTTACTGTACAACACACACTGAATATTGAATTAGTTTTTGAGAAGCATTGTAACTTGACCTGCACAGAGAGACAAGTAACTCTATACCATTTCCTTCCAAGTTCCAACTGGCACAGAAAAAAAATCCTCATGCATTCCAAAACTACAGCTACAGTTTATGACTTTATGAAAAACACTTCATCTGGTTTTGGTTTAAAAAATTTAATCAGTTTCTGTACTATCCAAATAGAAATAATTTAACTTTAAGTTTGAGATTAGGAAATGTTAATGACAAAAGTATGCTTGGTATTACTTAGCATATGATTAAGGGTACATGGAAGAAAGTGAAAAGTTCTTTTTTAGAAGAATATATAGAGACAACTTTCATCTCATTCTGACTAATAATACCATTTTTCCCATTTGCTTTATTTCTGTCGACTGTTTGTGTGATTTAGGTGCATTTCTGGATATGAAGTTTCCATAACAGATAAACCATGCAGTTTGCTAACATTAGAAAGATATTGGCTGAGAGACAACACAGAATAAAGCAATATCAAAAAAGAAGAAATCGATTCACAAAAACACACACGTAATCCTGAATGAGTAAGCAGTTTAGAACTATTTGTTGTCATGCAAATTATAAATGCAACTAGAATAGAAACTTGGCAAATTCCCAGCATGCAAATAATATTTAATTTAATTCCACCTCAGTGTTTAATGATGGCTTACTGGAAATAATAAACTAGAGACCAACCATTTCAGTGGTGGGAGAGCTGCAGCACTCCAAACTGAGAAGACTTAGTCACTGAGAGGAAGAGTTTTAAATAATCTAATGGATAGCTAAGAAAAAGGATATTTAATCACAGATCCTAAAGCTAACTACATTGGGGAGTCTCCTGTTTTGAATTTTTTTGACTTTATACAGCCATATGTAACCCCACTTAGTTTCAAGAAGAAAAATTAACATTTCTGATGTGGTTTTTTTAGAAAACCTGGATTTTTAACACAAGCTATGGAAGTCTTTAGGCAGAGAAATATCAAAAGTCCTGCCTTGACTGTTTTTCCACATTCAGCAGAGGACATGACCTCTTATCTATAATTCTTTTTTTTTTTTTCACACTCCCCCTTTTAGCTATAATTCCTGTACAGCTCTAGCTCTGGCTCTACAAAATTTAGGGCCTCAGCATCATTTTTGCTCACATCCCTGCAATGTTTAAGTGCTTTTCACTGGGCTGGACACAGACCATGCTACTCCAGATGACGAAAGTTAAGAAAAATCACTATAGAAAAGTTTGTGGTAGATATGCAAGACTCTCAAAGCTAGGAGCTTCCTCACAGCCTCTCAGAAATATTCTAAAAGGATCCCCAAAGCTAGACTCTGCTTTATAAATAGGAAACTGGTTAGTGATTCCTGAAGTAAGCCAGGAAGTTTCTTTTAATATGTCAGTAAAAAGAAAAGCCCTTTGAAACTGCCTCAAAAACACCCCCTAGGGTGGGGGGGAGGACAAATTTGGTGATGGAAATTCCCCTGATTCAATGTTTATATGTACCTAAGATACTACTGTGTAAGATATGTAAGCCAATATGGTCAAAATAAAAATTAAAAAAAAAACACCCCCCTAAAATAAAAAAATTTAAAAAAATCAAACAGTTAAAAATGAATCAAAAGGAAAGAATTGATTTTGTAAAGTCCTTCTTAGACCCAAAGTAACGATTATGTCTGTGGGCGTAGTCACTTCCCCAGAGAAAACAGCCTGCCTTTTCATTGAAACTGAACATTATTAGACCTCAGGCTCTTGGCAACAATAATTCTACAATCAGTTTAATCTTCTCAGTTTAAATCTTCTCAAGAGTAATTTCACTAGTGCTCTCTTTATCTAGAATTATGGACAATGGCAAGAACATTTTTGGTTGTCAAAATGATGATAGAACATTCAATATAGGCACTCATTTTCTACTCTTCTTAAAATTCAAAGGCTCTCTTTCAACATGAATCTGGAAAAAGTTGATAAACACCTAATAGAAGAGAGCTTTTGCCAGCTATGGGGTCAGAGTTTATGGCAAGTGACTTTTTAGTTTTCTCTCTTGGAACACTTGTTTGTTGGGGAAACCCTATTCTATCATGGGAGAAGTCTGAGTCCTTCATGAGAAATCATGGGAATCAGAGAATATACGGAGAGAATGAGGAGTCCAGATGAGTTCATCCTTCTAGTTCTTCTTGCAAAAGCTATGAGAGGTGTGAGAAACAGATTTGGGAGCAGTTTGCCATAATATGTAAATATAATATTAATATATATAAATATATAATATATAAAAATAAATAATTGCACATACTTTTATCATGAAGTCTGATGGTAGATGAAACTACAAAGCCTTAAAATATAGACTTTAAGACTAGAAGCTAAATTAATAATCCTCAAGGAGGCTATTGGTTAATGCTAGTAAAGTCTACAGGAGACTAATGGAGACTAATGGACAGTGAAGAAAATGAGATGAGAGGCAGGAGAAAGATGGCTATTGTTACAGTGACAGGGAATTTAGTGAGCTGTTGCTTTGCAGTCATGTGGAAAACAGAAAATGTATTGAATGAACCAGTGTATAAGATGGAGTATTTAGAGTGGAATCTCAAAAGTACCTCCCTTATTTACTTTAGCTGTATATGAAAAAAATAGAAAAATGAAAAGAAGAGCTATATATAGTTGTTAACATTTTTTAGCAGTTTAGAGGAAATAAAGGCTTAAGTACTTGCTGAATTAAAAAGGAAAAGGAGAAACGTTTACTCAATATTTTTCTAGTAAAATATTATCAAAGAAATGTCTTCAAGACATCAATCTAACATCCATCCTGGATGTGGGTGAATGTTAAATTCCTTTGCTAAGACTTCTCAAAGAATAAAGACAGAAGCTTATATATCTGCCATGTACTTAAAAAATGATCTTTACAGCACATAGGGGCATGTTTATAGTGGGATCTTCTTCTACTGCTGCTGTGGATTTGCTCCCAGTGGTCCCTTTTTCCCACCTTCCTTTGCTATGGACTATTACTCACTATGGAATTTGGCTTTTGAAAGATTCTCAGCTTAAGGACATTTTCTAATCTGTGACTACTGGGAGCCATTTTTCAGACTCCACAAGACTACGTTGCAAGCTGAAGCTTGCTTGGTATTTTCTTCCACCCCAGACTATTTAAAAAGACCTAAAGGGGATACTATAAATGTATAATATATAAAACATATTATATATGTATGTATAATATATGTATATAATATATACAATGTATAAATCTATAATATACAAATGTATAATATATTATATATACATAAAATATATAACATATATAAAATAAAAAAATCTTTTTCTTTGTATATTTCTTTAGATGTATTTTCTTCCTGGGTCTCTGGGACTCTGATGATTCTTAAGTTGTTTCTGTTGAGCTTATCATAGACTTCTATTTTCATCTGTTCCCATTCTTTGACTAATTTTTCCATTGTCTGTTCATTTGCTTTAAGTTTTTTTCCAATCTCTCCCACTGTATGGAATTGTTATTTATCTCATCTTCCACAGCACCATGTCTATTCTCAGCTTCTGAAACCCTGTCCCAGAGCTTATCCATTTTGTCATTCACTTTGTTTACTGAGTTTTTCAGGCCTGCTAGTTGACATGTTATTTCAGTTTGGAGTTTTGTGATTTCTGTCTTCATATTGTCTTGGTTCTTATTAGTGTTCTGTTCAACTCGATCCATGGTTTCTTTGAGTTCGTTGAGCATCTTCCATATTGCTTGTCTAAAGTCCTTATCTGAGAGGTTGATTAGTTGGTTGGTCATTATCTGGTCCTCAGAATTGTCATCTTCATTCTCTATGTCTGATGCTGGCCTGCGTTGTTTCCCCATTGTCACACTTGTATTGTGGGTTTTTATACGTGGTTTGGTGGTATTCATTAGCTAAATGATGCAGGCAGCCACACTCCTCTGGCTCCGCCCTTTCTGGATGGGTGGACTTGCCTCCAAGGGAGGAGAGTCCTCCGTGGATGAAGCCTCACACAGGATCAAATCTTAGGCCCGAGCACGCAGCAGAGAAGACAGTTAGGAGAGAAATGCTGGGCTTCAGTGATCCAGCACAGTTCTTAGTGTGATTTTTTTCTTCTTGTTGCGATGGTGTTCTTTTCTTAGAAAGAGCGCAGGGCTGCATAGCGAAGCGGAGGGGCCATGCTCTGCTAGAACCTTTTTTCGGCCCACTCCCAAGAGGTTCATGCGACAGGACAGTAGATAGACACACACAAGCAGCATTCACAATTTTTCACAGTCCTAGATGTATTTTCTTAATAGATATAATTCTTATTGTGTATTTCCTTATGTGGATGTAGTTTTCCCCCATCTCTTTTTTGAATTTGTTTAGGCAATTTTAGTTTCTGTTGGGTTCTGAGTTCATGTTAAAACCAGATTATAGGGATTATTTAGCTTGTTATTTTTACTCCCCATATGCACCAGTAGAACATGTGGAATTATTTTTTATATATAAACACATTAAATGGGGGAAAATATTATGTATATTAAGAAGTTCTTATCTAATAGAAATAGGAACTCATACATTTTATATTTTAGGGGACCTTTTATTCTGAACATTTGTCACAGTGACTTGATTTAGGCTTCAGTTGATTGACATCAGCTGTTCACCTCTGAACCTTGGACTCCATCTTTGGAACTGGCACTGTTTTCTGCACCAGCACCAGCAATGGAATTCTACCAGAAAAGGCCCTAATGCTGCCATAGTATTGACGTGGTTTAGAGGGGGTTCATATGACATACTGAGGACGTGGAAACAGCAACAACAACTTGCTTTCAGGGCAGGTTTCCCTGCATCACAACCTAACAGTGAGATTAAACCAGAAATCGCTCCATGACACCCTGACTTTGACATAGGATCTGTGCAAAAACCAAGATCTCTAATTACAGAAACCTGACTGCAACAACTGTCAATGAGGAAGACTTATACTGGAACCATGAAGAAAGACTTTGGGGCTAGAAAACATAGTATGCCCAGAGCCTGTAGTTGGTCTTATGGCAGGATGCTTCATGGGTAGGGTCAAAGATTTTTCCATTCTATTTCCCCAAATTTTGCTGCTGCTATAAAAAATTTTTTCTCTTCTGTTTCCCAAACTTCTGCTGCACATATAAAAACTGTCACTCATTTTTAAAATGTTAAAATAGGGTTCTTTTTTTGTCTTTTTCATAGAATCTTGGGGCATGGGTTACTCTCTTTTACCTCACATTTTTGCATTTTTCTATAAAATTAGGAAAAGAAAAAAAAAAGAATGGGGCCAGGGGCCAAGTGGTACCAGGTGTATTGGTGAAGAAAAAAAAAGGACAGAACTAAATAAATATCCAAGCCATATTCAACAACAATAGAATCAAGAAACCTAAACTTTAACAACCTAATCTTAGATAGTCCTGTTATACTGGCAGCCAGGGGGTAGTGGGTGGTGGTATGAGATGTACTCTGGGAACATCAGTGGAGGGAGGTTGACACTGGTAGTAGGAATGGCCCTGATTCACTGTATATTTGAAATTCAGATATGAAGAACTTTCTAGAACACAATGGTTTCAATAAATTTAAATTGAAAAAGAAAAGCTATTCATTATCTTACAGCAGCTTCTTAGAAATAGTTGTTCTGAATTCCAAATTCCTAATTTGGGAAGAAATAGGGGCATGAGTTGCTTAATGTGGATCTTTGTAAAATGCTAAGTTAAAGATTAACATTGTTGTCAAAGCCATAGTGTCAGCTTTGACCAAATGACCAGAATCAGTAAGTTAAAACCCAAATCTAGAAGAAAATTTGGATGACTGAATTGCAAACATAAGCTGCCTTTTTCTGAAGAAGTTACTCATTTTGGAACAAAGAAATGAAAAAAAAATGTTGAACCAACAATTATAGAAACTCTTCTCTCAAATTGGAGTCAAGAAGTAATCAGAGTTATATTTTATAAAATCCCACTTCCTCAATTTCAGATACGTCTTTCTGTGTGACATCAGATGGCACAGGATGGAGGAGAGGGAGAAAGCTATTTCATATGGTCTTATAAGGGCATTAATACTATTTAGTATTAATGGCTCCATGACTTGACTTCCTTTTATTATTATTATTATTATTATTATTATTATTAATTTAAAGGAAATGTATCACAATGTTGACATAACTTATCATAATACATTTGTTTCAGGATGACAAAAAGCAACATTATTAAGAAAAAGGAAGTTAATAGAGAATTAAAAAATGGAAAAAGAAGGGGAGAGAGCTTATTAGTAGTTATATTTGTGAAAAGTATTGTATCACAAGTCATTAATGCAATAGCCAAAGGTTTAGTATACTCCCATTTTTTCTCCAGAGATTGGAAATACACTAAAAAAAAGAGGTGTGTGTGGGTGTGTGTGTGTATGTGTGTGTGTGGCAATTGTGGTTTGCGTTATCACAGCAAACTATGGAAGAAATTGAAAATAAACACCTTTGGCCTAAAAAAATGGGGACATCTTAGCTTCGTAACCAAAAGAAGATGAAGAAGAAAAAGAAGAAGACGAAGAAGAGAAGAAGAAGAAGAAGAGAAGAAGAAGAAGAAAGAAGAAGAAGAAAGAAAGAAGAAGAAAAGAAGAAGAAAGAAAGAAAGAAAGAAAGAAAGAAGAAGAAAGAAAGAAGAAGAAAGAAAAAAGAAGAAGAAAGAAAAAGAAAGAAAGAAAGAAAGAAGAAAGAAAAAGAATGAAGAAGAAGAAAAGAAGATGAAGAAGAAAAAGAAGAAGAAAAAGAGAAAGATGAAGAAGAAGAAAAAGAAGATGAAGAGGAGGAAGATGAAGAGGAGGAGGAGGAAGAGGAGGAGAAGAGAAGAAGAAGAAGAAGGAAGGAAGAAGAAGAGAGAAGAAGAAGAAGAAGAAGAAGAAGAAGAAGAAGAAGAAAGAAGAAGAAGAAGAAGAAGAAGAAGAAGAAGAAGAAGAAGAAGAAGAAGAAGAAAAGAAGAAGAAACACAAACCTTTAAATAGTTGCTGGTTTGGGGTTTTGTTTTTTTTTTTTTTTTGCTTTGTTTTTTCTTTTTTTTGACTTTGTTATTTATTTATTTTATTTTTTCTTTTATTACTTTGTTTTGTTTCATCCTGTTTTTTTTTGTTTTTGTTTTTGGTTTGTTCTTTTTTGTACTTTTGTTATTAATGCTCTATCATTTTTGTTTTTGTTTGTTTGTTTTGCTTTGTTTTGTTACCCTTTTCTTTTATCTCTTTCTTCTAAAGGGAAATTTATAATGCCCAGACATATCCCTCCTAGTTCCTTTGTTCCCCTTTTGCTTTCTCCCCTTTTGCTTTTTTGTTTTGTTCTGTTTTCTTCTCCCTTATATTTTTTATATCTCCAACAGAACCACATTACTAGAATCATCTTGTTCAGCCTCACAATTTGATAGGGGAAAATGGATGGTAACAGACCAGACAGTGGAATGAATATTTAGTGGAAATAAAAAATGATCAGACTTGAACACCAAATCCATAGTCAACAACAACAGAATCAATACTCAATTTACAATAAGCTGTACAAGTGGGGAACAGTTACACTAGCATTATGGGGGGTAAAGGATGGAGATATGGGTGGGATACATGCTGGGAATAGGGGTTGAGTAAAGACAACACTAGAGTGAGTGGGAATGCCCCTCATTCATTGTCATTATGTGCCTTAAATATTTCTTTAAAATAATTGTAATTAAGTTTGACCACAATAAAAATAAAAAAAAAATTGTTCTGGCTTGGGGGACCATATGGGACCCTGGGGGATCCAACCACAGTTCCTCCTAAGTCAGGCGAGTGCAAGGCAAACACTCTACTGTTGAGTCACTGCTCAGGCCCGAAAAATATGAGTACTTTTGCAGGATTTTGACATGTGCCTTTTCACAGTAAGTCTTTGATTTATATTATTGTGTTTTGTTTAGACATTACAATATAATTTTCTTTTCTTTATTTTTATTTAATTTTTGGGCCACACCCGGTGACACTCAGGGGATACTCCTGACTATACGCTCAGAAATCGCTTCTGGCTTGGGGTACCATATGGGGACACCGGTGGATCAAACAGCAGTTCATCCTAGGTCAGCAGTATGCAAGACAAACACCACATCTATGAGCTGTTGCTCCGGCCCCTGTAATATAATTTTCTACTCGTGTTTACTGTCAGTCATTGTAATCATTTATTTTCCTTTTCTTTTTCTTGTCTATTTTATGTGTAATTTGTCTATTTTAAAATTCACATTTCAAAATGACATATTCAAGCAAGTGAACTGCTTATCACATTAATTACATCAAATTTAGAAACTGTTTCTGTTGTCTATTTAAATATCTGACATTTTTCATTGAAGTTTTCTTTCTCTTCAGTGCATTTCTAGGAGCATTGATTAGATTGATAGCCTTCAATTTTATTTTAATTGAGCCACATCCAGTGACACTCAGGGGTTACTCCTGGTATGTGCTCAGAAATCGCTCCTGGATTGAGGGACCATATGGGACTCCAGGGATTGAACCCAAATCCGTCCTGGGTCAGCAGCGTGCAAGGCAAATGTCCTATCGCTGTGCTATCACTCCTGTCCTGATGTCTTGCAATTTAATTGCATATGACAGGGAACTATAATGATATAATACTGAATCTAATACTAAAGCTTTAGGTATAGCAAGCATATTTGAATAGGTTACAAGTGTTGCTCTTGGCATAGTCAGGTAAAAATTGCAGTGGGCTGAACCAAGTAATGCAGCCACAGATACGCTGAGGAATATAGTTTATCGTCTTACATACATGACTTTTATAAATGTTTCATGTTTAATAAGTACCTATGTTTATTTTCTGTAAATTAGAGTTAATTGTTCAAATTCTCTACCTATACTATGTTTTTCTGATTTATCTCTCATTTTCTCAGAAAGCTATATAAAATCTCTTACTTTTATTATTTTTTTTATTTTTTCCTTTTTTCTTCTTTGGGCCATACCTAGCAGTGCTCAGGACATACCTCTGTCTCTGTGCTCAGGAATCATTCCTAGTGGGCTCAGGGAAATCATATGATATGATGACAGATATCATACATAGGTAAGTTGCCTGCAAATTCACCTGCAGCACTGTCACTCAGCTCCTCACTTTTATTATTAATTGCATTCCATTTGCTTTTACTTCTGTTTGCCTATAATTTACATGTTTTAGGATTATGTCATAGTAAGCTTACAAGGTAATGATTATTTGATATCTTTGTTGAATGTTTCCTTTTAGGTTTTGAGATGTTCCTCTATTATTATTATTAATAATTTTACTTAAATTAAATATTGTTATTAATTTTTCTTAGAAAAAATTTAAAATATTTTTAATATGCATTTTATCTACTCATTTTTAGTTTATTTGTGTGATGTTGATTTCAATGTGTTACTATCCAACTCATAACTTTTAGAAAACTATGGTTGCTATAGTAATTATTTAGGGTAATAAATTAATTCTTAAAGAAATGAGACATGTAAATTTAAATAATCTATAATTGAGTTTTATTTATAATTATATCTATAGTCATTTTTAGGGTAGACATTAATATTCTTTATAATTGCTATAAATCACAACTATATATAAATAACAACTAATATATAATGTTCATGCATAATACACATTAGCAATTTATAAATATATACACATGACATATATATCATACATAATTTGTTTTGTTTGCTTTTGGGACCTCCTAAGTAGTTCTCAGGAGACCTGTGGGCTCTTTTCTATGGTAGTCAGCCTGTGTCTTAGGCCTGATCTTTCAATGCTAAAATCAGAGATGCAGTCTTGTTTCAATCCAGTGGTGTTGGGGCCACCAAAACCATACTAAATGGTGTTCAGAAGTCACTAAAGCAACCATCTGCACTGTCTGTAAAATCATGCAGTGCCAGGGATTCAATTGGAAGATGTAACAAAGCAACAAATGAAATATTTGAATTATATTTTAAACCATTATATTTATTTAATAAAATTTATTGAATTATACAATTGAAAATGCTTCATTTTCTTCTATTCCCTTTATTAATCTTATTTATGAAATTGAAATAATATTATGTTATAAAATCTTTATGTTTGAAGAGTTTCTTCAAATGTATAATGCCATACCATATTAACAGTTTGCTGTTTTAATGAACACAATTTTTTAATCCTCTGAAAATTCAGTCTATTCATTTCACTTTACCTTCAATGATTTACTTACGCTGTAACAAGAACATCTAATAAAGATATTTTATGTTATTTAGTAATTATTCTTTCTTCTATTGAAAATCTATATGAAACATATATCTGAGAATAATTTAAATAGAATCTATCCTGTTATTGTCACCTGAAACTTTATAATGATGTTGATGAAAATGAGGAGGTTTTTTGGACCACAACTGGTTTACTCCTGACTCTGAACTCTTCCATCATTCCTGATAGACTTGGAGACTCAAGCAACTGTTTTGTGAGCAGGGCATCAAATCTGGGTTGGTGGGGTTGGTGGTATTCAAGGCAAGTGCCCTACATGTTGTATTAATTATTTAGTTCCATATTTTTCTTTGTGTCACATCCAGTGGTGCTCAGGATTTATTCTAGCTCTTCATTCAGACATTACTCCTGGCAGGCTTGAGGGGCCATGTGGGAAGCAGAACCTGAGTTGGCCATGTGCAAGAGAAATGCCCTACCCACTGTGCTATCCCTTTATTGTCTTTTCACTTAATCTTTATTTTAAAGCTAGTCTTTTAGACAAACTAAATATTATAATTTTATTTTTTCTTTAAAATTTAGCAGTAGTGAATGCTAAATAAAATGGACTAATACAATTTAATTAGATAATTATTTTTCCAAGACTTTAGCCTTAGTTAACATATATTGAAGATAAATGTTTTTACAATTATTTTGTGCCCTTTGATTGTAGATATATATATTTAATAAATTTTTATTGTGATCGAAGTATATTACAAGTCTTTCACAGAATTATTTATGGTACATAGTGACAATGAATGAAGGGAATTCCCACCATCAGTATTGTCCTCCCTCCACCCCTGTTCCCAGCATGTATCCCATATCTCCCTCCTTTACCCCCCAGAATACTAGTGTAACTGGTCTCCACTTTACAGCTTATTGTAGATTGGGTATCTATTTTGTTGTCATTGACTTTGGGTTTGGTGTTCAAGTCTGATCATTTTTTATTTTCACTACATTTTTATATGACTGCTCCTGGTATCATCATTTTCCCCCTTCAATTTATGAGGCTGAATGATTCAAGTTATGTGTGATTCTGTTGGAGAAAAATGGGATAAGGAAAAGAGAGGGAAAAAATCCCAAAAATAGAAAAAAGAGAGAAAAGAAAAAAAAGAAAGAAAAGAAAAATGCATCCAGCAAAAAAAAAATCACCAAATAACATCAACAAGAGTGAAAAAGAAAGAAAAATGTGGAAGAAAAAAGAGAAGGAAAATAATATTAAAAACAGACAAAACGAAACAAGAAAAAGGAGTGCTGGAGTGATAGGGTTTGGTGTTACCCCCACTTTTATTTTTGCATAGGCACAGTAAGTATTGGGGAATAAAGGGAATTCCCATGGCCTAAGAGATTCAGGGTTTCTCCCCTCTTGAAACATACTTTCATGGGAACAACCACTGGCTCCATATATACTCATTACCATATCCCAAGTTTTTTTTGTTTCTTTTTTTTTTTTTTTTTTGTGGTGCCAGGAAACTTTCCTCTCAGTTGTGGATGAAAAAATCAGGCCACTGTAGCTAGCAATCTTGGTAATTGCACAGGTCATAGGGCAAGGTCTAGGATAGAGTTTTTATGGTTCTAGAAGTTCTGTTCCATCTTTGTTTTTTTGTGTTCAGTCTTCTATATCTTGTGATCCCTGTTTTTGCTCAGTCCCTAGGATATTTTGGTTCCAAAGGTTCTGCTCAGTCTCTGTTGTCAAAGTTGGGCATCTGTACTAGGAAATCTTGATTTTTGTAGGAGTTCTGGGCTATAGCTTACTGTAGGGTTTTTCTTATTGCTCCCAAGGTAAGCTTTGCTCAGTCACGCTTGTCAAAGATTATGGATATACTTTATAAGTAAGCTAAAAATATTTACTTGATAGATTTGTAGATATGAATCTGGGCATGGATTTGATATGTCCTGCCTTACTTGGTCCGTGCCTCAGGTTGTGACTCGGCTCTTCATCTCTTTTAACAATGACAGCCTTTATCAAAATCTGTTTCTCTAAGTAACTATTCCTCATGGCCTCTTTCATGACTCTGTATTGGTCTAGCAATTCGTGCTTAGTTTTTTGAAAAATCAGTAGGTTTGAAGATTTAAAGTTTATTAATTTGTGCATTTATGTCTATTCACACACTGTGTTTTTTTTTAAATTTATGAGTGAAGTAGGAAATGATTTATTCTACTGGTGTGGGTAATCACATTTCCAGACAAATCTTTTTTCAGAACTGAACTGTGGACAGCTCCAAAAATTTAGTTCTGAGTTTAGGAAAAATCAGATGCAAGCTTCTAAGAGTCTTCCTGTGAGCTCAAAATGTTTCCAGAGGGTATTGACACAAGACTGTGGAAGCATTTCTAAAAGTGTATTTAAGTCTACTTTTATTAGTTCTACATGCATGTCTCTAATCTGGACCAGTTTTTATAATAAAATTTAGACTTGGTGTGCAACTAGGCTTCCAACTCAAGCAGATATGACTAGGTTTTATGATCTTAAAAATTTCCACCTTCTGCTTTGGAGAAATAGCTTAATGGTTTATAACATATATGTGTGGAAGATGCAGATTTGGTCCTTGACATTCATATGGTTCTCTATACACTTTCAATAGTAACCGCTGAGCAATGAGTTTGTAATGTTTTCTGATCACTGCTGAGTGATCTACAAATCTTTACATCTATCTGTTCCTGTGGGTTAGAACACATATTATATCTACTTTTCTAGGCCAATAGGTTTCATTTAAAGTTTTATTTTTTATTTTTTTTTATTTTTGGACCACACCCGGTGATGCTCAGGAATTACTCCTGGCTATGAGCTCAGAAACCGCTCCTGGCTTAGGGGACCGTATGGGGTGCTGGGGGATGGAGTCATAGTCCCTCCTACTCTTGCACACACAAGGCAGATGAGTTACTACTTGCGCCACTGCTCTGGCCCCCATTTAAAGTTTTTTTTTTTAAATTTTTGTTACACAGGTTAATGCAACAGTAATGGGAATATAAAATCTGTTTATCTCAATGCTTACTTATACTATTTTAGTGCTTACTATACTAACCTACTGTTATAATCCATTTTATTTTATTTTATTGTTTTGTTTTTGGGCCACACCAAGTGATGCTCAGAGGTTACTCCTGACTCTGTGCTCAGAAATCGCTCCTGGCTTGGGGAACATATTGGATGCTGGGAGATCAAACTGAAGTCCCTCCTAGATCTGGCATGTGCAAGGCAAGTGCCTTACCACTGCACCACTGCTTCAACCCTGGGCTCACTTTTTTGAATGTCATTTTGTTTCATGTTTCTTTTAAAATCAAAGTATTTTACAAGAATTCTTTATTTACAGCACAATTAGGCTTATAAAGGAACACTTTTTTTATTACTTTTCAATATATATTTAATTTATCAAGTATTAACGTAATAAGTTATAATTTTAAAAAGTTTTGGCAGTTCTCAGGACATAGTCCTTGATTAATTTTCAGGGGTGATTCTTGCTGTTGCTAGAAATTGACATGGAATCATCCATATACATGACAAGTGTTCAAGCCTGAATCCCTATACTATTTCTCTGAGCTATGAATGTTTTGTTTTAGAAATACTGAGATTAAAGATTTTTATCAAGAAGGGAAATACAATTTATTAAAAATAACATAAATAAATTGATAAGCATTTAATGATATCTTTATATCATTTACCTTGGAAGATGATGTAGGGCAGAAATCCAGTAGATTTTCCAGGAAAGGATATCAAAAATTCTTATCAAGTAAGCAAGACTAAAAAAGGAAGTCAGCATATCTGACATTTCAAAAACCCTAGGGAATAGTGGAGTTTAAGAGACTTACTGTAGGTACACAGCAACTGAAGCAAAACTTCAGATATAAATCAATGATTTTACATAGAAGAAAAATACAGATTAAGAAAAGAAAAAATATTTATTTTTGTTAGTATTTTATAAGTCATCTTCACTCTTTAGATGAAAACTTAGTATGGATACCAGATTTATGTATTGGAGGGCCAACAAGATTACAAATAGCATGTATTGCATACTTCCTGACCCTACAGTTTTAGAGTACAGCAAATTATGCATAGAATCTTTTATTAGAAATTCATATATAAATCTTAATCGTTTTTAATTTAATGAGTTGTTCACTTTCCCAGTTAATATATCTTTATCAAATATCTGTTATGAATAAAGAACTTTGTAGGCACAGTATTTGCTAGTAATAAATTCTATGTCTCAAGTTAATCAAGTTTATTTTCCTGAAAAAAACATTTGTAGTATATTCATGTATATACTATATATAAATGTTAATTTATAGTTTCAATTCAATCATGTTTCAGGCAATTTCACTGAAATCTTCTTATTTTATGTTGTGATGCATCAGATAATTTCAATTCCTTAAAAAATATTATTTTTAGGCAAAGTCAGCTCAAGATTCAAATGTCATCAAAGTAAAAAATTTCAGAAGATGAAGGAATATAGCTAGAAAAATTATGAGGAAGCCACAGAACTGATAACACAATGAAAGGACCTGTGACAACAAAAACAGGTAATTAATCTTGTCAAAATTATTAGAGAGCTTTAAGCAAACCTGTTCAGTTAAACCAACTGTAGTTAGAAAAGAAATAATTACACAAAATTCTTAAGAGATATCTGATATTTCTAGCATAAAACACTAATTTCATCCTGAATATATATATTTATGTGCACATATCTAACTGAATGACACTTGAGAACATATTTAGAATATAAATATCTAACTATATCTTCTTAAACTGAATCATTGGAAAGAGGTATAATTAAATCTCTGTATGAAAGGATAGAGAGGAATAAAATAATAAATTTTCTGATTGAGAAAATTCACTTATATATTCATCATTTTAGACATATCACTTAATTTAAGATATTTTTCTCTATAGGACCGGAGCAGTGGCACAAGGGGTAAGACATCTGCGTTGTCCGTGCTAGCCTAGGATGGACTATGGTTTTATCCCCCAGCATCCCATATGGTCCCCCAAGCCAGGTGCATAGCCAGGAGTAACACCTGAGTGTCACCGGGTGTGGCCCAAAAACCAAAAAAAAAAAAAGACACTTTTCTTCTTTTCTTGGTTTTGAATTACAGTTGATATTCTCAGGAATCACTCTTGGCATTTCTTGAGAGACTATATATGTAATATATATATATAGTTTATGTGTACACATATATAGTGAGATTATATGCATATTTGTGTGAGACATGGGGGAGTGCTGAGGATCCAAACTGGCTTTGCCCCTATGAAAGACAAGCATCGTACCTGTTGTATTAATTCTTTAACTCCATTTAATTCAATTGATAACTAAATGAAACAAAATTTCAAAAGTGAAAGTATGGTTCCTTTCTAACAATGACTGCTGCTGCTCTTTGAATTAAATGCAGTAAAGGAAATAAGCTGAACAGGATTTTTTTTTTCAGGTTTATTTCACCTCCTAGCCGCTGTCAAGCATTTTCCTGTGATGGATAGGAACCTCTAGAACCTAGAGACTCTATCCTAGAACCTGACCTATAACCTGTGCAAATACCAAGATCGCCAGCTACAGTGGCTTGAATTTCTCACACACAACCGAGAGGAAACTTTCCTGGCATCACAAAAAAGCCTTTGAGATGGGGTAATGAGTATATATGGAGCCAGGAGTTGATCCCATGATGGTATGCTTCAAGGATGGAGAAACCCTGAATCTCTTAGACCACGGGAATTCCCTTTCTTCCCCAATGCTTACTGTGCCTATGCAAAAAAAAAAAAGAAAAAAAGTGGGGGGAACGCCAAACCCTGCCACCCCAGCACCCATACTTTTTCTTGTTTTGTTTTGATTTGTTAGTTTTTTACTTTATTTTCCTTCTCTTTGTTCTTCCACTTTTCTCTTTCTTTTTCACACTTGTGGTTATTATTTAAAGATTTATTTTTATTTTTATTTGCCAGGTCCATTTTTTTTCTTTTTTCTTCCATTTTTCTTTTTTTTTCTTTTTTTTCCTCCTTTCTTTTTTTGGTAGTTGTCACCAAATTTTTTTTCTTCCCTTTTTCTTATCCTTTTTATCTCCAATGATGGCGAAATGGATGCTCAATCTACAACAAACTGTAAAGTGGAGACCAGTTGCACTGGCATATGGTAGAGGAGGGAGATGTGGGATGCATGCTGGGAATAGGGGCAGAGGGAGGACAGCACTAGTGGTGGGAATGCCCCTCATTCATTGTCACTATATACCATAAATGATGCAGTGAAAGATTTGTAATGCACTTTGGTCACAATAAAAATTTAAAAAAAATTGATTTGCTCAACACTGTTATTCTCAGGACACCGTTTTCTAGAAGGGACTACAGTCTAGAATTGTCAGGAGTCTAGAGTCACTTCCCTTCCCAGAATGATCAGCATGAGGGTAGATGCCTGGCTTGGTGCTTAGTTAGGGTCCACCTGATTTGCTCCATTGGAGCTTGAGAATCATGTGGTATTAGGATTTAAATCAGTCTCATACATGCTAGTCTCAAACAAGTGCTCTATCATTTGAAACATCTCACTGATCACTATAACTCCTTTTCTCTTTTTCCTTTTCTTTGCTAATATATATGACTAGCACACAATCTCACATTTTGCAAGATTGCATGTAGGGAGTGACTTTTAGAAGCAAATAGAGTAGGATGTGGTTTTGTTTTCAAAGAAGTCACTGTGCAACCAGCAGTTGGTCCTTTACTATGACCAAACTCTTGACATTTACAACTAGGCTTGAAGAATGTACTGGAAGTGATATATTATCAGTGGAAATAATGAATGAGTGACTGGTTAGATTTTTAAGTGAAATGCTGATGCTTTTCAATAATATTTGATTGGACATGGAGTGGTGACTGTTGGAAAAATAACTATATATCTGTATTTATGTATTTTCACGTTTCATTGATTCACATATACAAAAGAATTAATAGTCATACTTAATACATTTCCATTGGAAGTTCTTTTAATATGAAATTATATATATATATATATATATATATTTACTTTGAAGAGCACTTCAACAGTTAATCAGAACCAGGAGTGTCAGTCATATACTAGATTCACTATTTGAATTTGGAGGACATTAACTATGAAATATTTGTGACCTCCAAGAACTTATGGAAAATTTGATATGATTTTTATATCATATCACTATCTTTAGTTAAATAATGCACTTGGGTGTTTAAAGCCTAGTTACAATTTTTCTTGTGTGTTTTTTACTAAATCAAATGCAATGTTCTTCAGTTTGGTCCTTTCCAGGTGCTGCATATATACATTGCCATTCATGATTCTTTCCACTCTGACTTTGATTTATTCAGTTTACTTGTGTTCTCTGGTAACTTTTATGTAATGGTCTGTTCAACTGTATGTACATAAACATTTATACAAGATGGAAAAGTTGGAGTAATTTAAATCTAGTTCATTATTTATTTCCCCCAATGTGAACTGTGTCAATATACTACTTTGAGGAAACATTATTCATTGGCTTACTTTCTGCTTTTTTTATAGCTTCCAGGCATGTTTAATATCTGTGATTAACTGAATTTTTCAGGATAACATCTGCATTTAATTACAAGTTATTACCTATTTCCTAGACTGGTTAGTGTAACATTTCAATCAGCCCTTCCTTCTTTCTCCACCAATGTAGTAAAAGATTCAAAGTCATTTATACTTTCTCTCTTTCACAGTCATAGAATTGCACTTAAATTATATTTAAGAAAGTTACTTTTTTTTGAAGTGGTCACAGGAAGCATATGCTTAGTGTACATAAACAAAGACAGTGAGGTACTGATTTGGAAGACTTGGCTGATTTACAGAGCCTTTGAAACTACGTAGGAACATTTTGCCTCTCAGAAAATGAATGACTCAATTGGGCTTCAAAAGTCACCCAGCTCCTGTATGACGGCACTGAGAAGGTGTCTGTCTGTCTGTCTGTCTGTCTCTCACTTGTTCTCTCTCCCCCTTGTTCTCTCTCTCTCCCTCTCTTCTTCTCTGTCTCTGTCTTTGTCTCTCACAGTTTGTTAACAAACTTCTGAATGGTTTATATTTTAGTTTAAACATTTTGTCTCATTTCCCAAGTTTGTTAGTTTTTTAAAGTTACTTTATCAGGGATAATAAAACCATAAGGATTACATATTCTTCAGGAAAAGGGTAGGTCTCATTTTAGCTTCTTTTTTACTTCTGAACATATTCATTCAAAATGATTCTTCAGTTTCTCTCTAAATTTTCCATAAATCTGTCATAAATTATTGAATTTGAGTAAGAAAATAATATTAAAGCACAACAGTTAAACATATGGTAATGTCTGGTCAGTATATTTTTTGGCAATACTTGACTGAATCCAAGAATTTGGGTCTTTTTCAACATTAAGTATTTTTCTTGGGATGATATGAGGGTAGATCATAAGCAACCATTTTAGCAGAGTAATTGATTTAAAACTTTAGTTTTTAAAGTATAAATTATATTGGATTATGATTAAATTTATAAAGAAGCTATGGGAACCTGAAAAATTTGTTTAATACATTTAAGTAATGTATCTTACATTCTTTCTTCTTTCTTTCTTTCTTTCTTTCTTTCTTTCTCTTCTTTCTTTCTTTCTCTTTCTTTCTTTCTTTCTCTTCTTTCTTTCTTTCTTTCTTTCTCTTCTTTCTTTCTTTCTTTCTTTCTTTCTTTCTTTCTCTTCTTTCTTTCTTTCTTTCTTTCTTTCTCTTCTTTCTTTCTCTTTCTTTCTTTCTTTCTCTCTCTTTCTTTCTTTCTTTCTCTTTTTCTTTCTTTCTTTCTCTTTTTCTTTCTTTCTTTCTTTCTTTCTTTCTTTCTTTCTTTCTTTCTTTCTTTCTTTCTTTCTTTCTTTCTTTCTTTCTTTCTTTCTTTCTTTCTTTTTTCTTTCTTTCTTTTCTTTTTTCTTCTTCCTTCTTCCTTCTTCTTCTTCTTCTTCTTCTTCTTCTTCTTCTTCTTCTTCTTCTTCTTTCTTTCTTTCTTTCTTTCTTTCTTTCTTTCTTTCTTTCTTTCTTTCTTTCTTTCTTTCTTTCTTTCTTTCTTTCTTTCTTTCTTTCTTTCTTTCTTTCTTTCTTTCTTTCTTTCTTTCTTTCTTTCTCTCTCTTTTCTGGCCACACCGGGTGACATTCAGGGTTTACTCCTGGCTTATGTGATCAGAAATCGCTCCGAGGTACGATATAGGATGCCAGGGATCAAACTGTGGTCCATCCTAGACTAGCAAGCGCAAGGCACCATATTGCCTGTGCCACCGCTCTGGGCCCTTACAACAAGTTTTATACTG